>NW_007731265.1:52862-82075 GCF_000696425.1 Galeopterus variegatus | reverse complement strand
CGGTACGGGCGCGACACTGAGGGTTGCGATCCATTGCCGGACACACACACACAAAAAAAGAATGTATCCTATGTGATTAGTTTTCTAGTAAGATGTTGTCAGTAACTTGGTTTGAGTCTTGAGAAAAGTGAGTTTCATTTTACTTGTGATTTCAAACTGGTTTTCTAGATTTCAAACATCTTGTTCAACAGAAAGATATTATTTCTCTCAAAAGCATGAAGGCGTATGAGACCTTGTTTCTCTTTTTTTTCATAGCTAATGTTTTCTATTGTGTTAAAATATACGTAATATCAAACTTAACATCTTAACCATTTTTAAGTGTACAGTTCAGTGGTATTAAGTACATTCACATTGTTTTGCAACTATCACCACTATCCATCTCTATAACTTTTTATCTTTCAAAATTGAAACTCTGTAACCACGAAACACTAACTCCCTATTCCCCCCTCCTCCCAGCCTCTGGTAACCACCATTCTACTTTCTGTTTCTGTGAATTTACCTATTCTAGGTACCTCATAAAAGTGGAAGTGTACAGTATTTGTCGTTTTGTGTCTGGTATATTTCACTTAGCACAGTGTTTTCAGAGTTCATCCATTTTGTAGCATGTGTCAGAATTTCCTTCCTTCTTATGGCTGAATAATATTCCGTTGTATGTATCCACCACATTTTGTTTATCCATCCATCTGTGGACACCTGGTTTGCTTCCGCCAGACTTCTTGATTCTTAGCTTCTTTGACCATTTTTCCCTCCCCTCATTTAGCTGACATGCTTAGAAATGTGTCTTGTCATTTAGTTTGGCCTTGTAAAAGAGGGAGCAAGAGAGGGACATGGGTCTTTGCCACATCCTCAGGCCTCTTCCCACTCCCCGATATTACCTAGGATCTTGTGGAGTGGGGCAAAGGAAAGAAGTAAATCAGGTGAGGAAAAAAGATATAGTAGGCAGGGACTAAGGAGCCTACAAAGAATTTTGCCCTCATATTTCTGCTATGACAAAACAGAATTAAAGCCCTGCCCACCTCTACCACCAAAGTATTAGAGGAGCACTTTGATCTAGTAGCCCATTTTCTTGTGCGCTCAATCAGCCTTAACCTTCTCCTGGCTTGCTTTATTCTCTTCTCCATGTCTTTTTCACTTTTAAAAATTAAAAGTCCTTATTTTGAGGTAGTTATAAAGTCATATGCAGTTATAAGAAATACTACGAAAAGACCCAATGTACCCTTTGTTCACTTTCCCCCAAAGGTAACTTCTGGCAAAACTGTAGACAATATCACAACCAGGAGATGGACATTGACATAGTCAGATACAGAGCATTTCCATCAGTGTGTGGCACCCTGTGTAGCCACACACACTTCCCTCCTGTCCCCACTCCCTCTTTCACCTTGGGCAACCGCTAATCTCTTCTCCATTTTTGTAATATTTTCATTTCAAGAATTTTACATAAATCTCAATTACTTTTTTGTTGCTGGCGGTGTTGAGTTTTTATTTGGTGATTTTCTGTCTAGTTGTTCTTTCAGTTGTTGAAAGAGGGACGTTCAAGTCTCTAGCTATAATTGTGAATTTTTCTATTTCTGCTTTTAGTCCTCTCATCTTTTTCTTTACACATTTTGCATCTATTGTTTGGTGCATGCACTTTTCAGATTGCTATGTCTTCTTGGTGGATTGATTATATAAATCTAAATATATAATTATATAAATGTTTCTTTCTGTGTCTGGCAATTTTCTTTGTTACAAAGTCTACTTTATTGAATATTAATACAGCCAAACTGGTTTTCTTTGATTAATGTTTACAGATATATATTTTCCCATCTTTTTACTTTAAGCTGCCTATATCATTATATGTACAGTGAGTTTCTTGTGACAGCATACAGTTGGGTCATGTTTTTAAATCTCATCTGCCAGTCTCTGTCTTTTAATTGGTGATTTTAAGCCATTTACATTTAATGTAATTATTATATACAGGGTATATTAGAGTCCTCATCTGCCATTTTATTTTGTTTTCTGTTTGTTTCTGTTTTCTGCTTTTCACTTCTCTGTTTCCTTTTTCCTGCCTTCCTGTAGGTTCTTGAACATTTTTGAGAATTCTGTTTTGATTCATCTGTACTGTTTTTGAGTGTATCTCTTTGTTTAGTTTTTTTAAATGGATACTCTAGGTGTTCCATTATCTATACGTAATTTACCAAAGTCTACTGATGTCATCATTTTACCAGTTTGAGTGAAGTGTAGAAATCTTACCTTTCTTTACTTCCCCTTACTATGTTCTGTATATGATTGCCTTAAATATTTCCTCTATATACATTTTAGAACACATCAGACAATGTTACAGTTTTGCTTCAACTATCATAGTTTAGAAAACTCAAGAGCAGAAAGAATGCCTATTGTATATACCCATGTTTTTTATTACTGTGTTGTCATGTCTTTTCTGATACCAAATGTGTCACCATCTAGGTGTCCTAAAATCCAATTCCATTCTGACACTAACTACCCAGAGTTATCAACAGACTCTGCAGGGTTAAGGGCTGAGTCCCATAAGACTGTCCCCACTTCAGACACCAGCTGCAAATAGGGTACCCAGGCTACTCACACTTCTGCCCAGCTGACTACAAATTTGGGTATTCCCACAACCCCCCCTCAGGTTTGGTAGTTCATTAGAGAGACTCTCAGAACTCAGGAAAACATTTTATTTGCATTTATCCATTTTTTATAATGGACAAAACTCGGAAACAGCCTAATGGAAGAGATGCATAAATCAAGGTATGAGAAGTGGTACGTGTGCAATATGCCATGCCCTCTCCAGGCACGCCACCTTCTTAGCACTTCTGTGTGTTCTCCAATGCCGAAGTTCTCTAAACCCCACCATTGAGGAGTTTTTATGGAAGCTTTGTTACGAAGACGTGATTGATTAAATCATTGATCATTGGTGATTGAACTTAATCTTTGGTCCCTCTCTACTCCCTGGAGGTCAAGGGGTGATGCTGAAAGTTTCAACCCTCTAATCATGGCTTGGTCTCTTTGGTGACCAGCCCCTATTCTAAAGCTGTCTCATTCTCTCTCCCCAAAGACACTCCTGTCACCAAGGACATTCCAAGGATTTTAGGAGCTTCCTGCCATGAACCAAAACAGGAACAAAGACTAAATATTTATTTTTTATTATACCATACATGTTCTTTCTTCCTGATTTTCTAAGGTGTCTTCTACTATTGTTTCCTTTCTGTTTAGAGAACTATCTTTAGGCATTGTTTTAGTATGTCTGATGTCAACAAATTCTCTTAAGTTTTTCTCTGAGAATATCTTGGTCTCTCCTTAATTTCTAAGGGATATTTTTCCTGGTTGTAGGATTCTGGATTGACAGTTCTTTTTTTTTTTTTTCAGCACTTGAAAAATATTGTGCTACTTTCTTCAGGCCTCCATGGTTCGATCGAGAAATTCTCTGTCATTCTAATTGTTCTTTTCCCCCTTATAGGTAAGGTGTTATTTTTCTCTAGCTGCTTTTAAGGTTTATTTTCTTGTCTTTATTTTTCAGAGGTTTGGTTATTATTTGTCTTGGTGTGGATTTCTTTTGGTTTATTCTGTTTGGGTTTTACTAAGCTTCTTGAATTTGTAGGTTAAAGTCTCTTGTCATATTTGTGAAGTTTTCAGCCATTATTTCTGAGTATTTTCAGCTCCATACTTGTTTTCCTCTCCTTCTGGAACTCTGATAACATAAATACTAGATATTTTGTTACAGTCCCACAGATCCCTGAGGCTTTGTACATTCTTTTTCTCAGTTAATTTTCTCTCATTCAGATTGGGTAATTTCCATTATTCTGTCTTCCAGTTCATTCATTTTTCTTGTTCCCCTCCGTTCTGCTCCTAAGCCTGTTTACAGAGCTTTTTACTTTTGTTATTGTATTTTTCAGCTCTAAAATTTATATTCTCTTTCTTTGCTGAGACTTTGTTTTTTCATTTGTTTCAGGCAGGTTTGTAACTCATTGAACCATTTTTATCATGGTTGTTTTAAAATCTTTGACAGGTAATTCTAACATCTCTGTCATCTCGGTTGACATCTGTTGATTGTCTTTTTTCATTCAATTTGGGATCTCTCCAGTTCTTAGTATAATGAGTGATTTTTCTACTGAAACTTATCCATTTTCTTCCTATGTTATAAGATTCCAGATCTTCTTTCAGCCTTCTCTTTTTTATTTTTTTTTCCTTTTTGTCTTTTTTCATGACCGGCAACAGATCGCAACCCTCAGTGTCGCGCCTGTACCAGACCGGGACTAGCAACGGGATCGCAATCCTCAGTGTTGCGCCCGCACCTCGCTCAGCCAGTGAGCGGCTGGTCTGTATGTGGGATCCGATAGCAACGGGATCGCAATCCTCAGTGTTGTGCCCGCACCTCGCTCAGCCAGTGAGCGGCTGGTCTGTATGTGGGATCCGAACCCTCAGCGGGAGCGCCGCCGTGCTCCCAAGCGGCGCACTGTAGCAGTGTGCCACCGGGCCGGCCCTTTCAGCCTTCTCTTTTAGCTGAACTTTTCTTATATTGCTCTGGCAAGGAAAAGGTGGTCACTACCTTGTTAGTGCCTGGTGGAGGTAGAAGTCCAAGTTCTCCACTTGACTCCCATCAACACCCAAGGTGGAGGGACTCCTCTTTACAACTGGTGAGGGGTGGGAGTTCTAACAGAGACCACGTGGTCTCCACTGACATTGAGATGAAGGTGTGTTTCATTTCACTGGACAATGGTGAAAGTCCTGCCTCTCCACTAGGCCTCCTCTCACACTTCTCCAGTGGGGTGGAAAGGAATTTCTTGTTACTGCCATTTGGGGTACAAATCCAGGCTTCCCTTGTGGTCTACTGATACCCTTGTGGTCTGCAGATGGAGGGGTTCATTATCAGCTGGTAGGCAGGAAAGTTCTGTCTTCCTGTTTGGCCCTCTTTGACATCACTCTGGTGGGGGTGTTGGGGCACTTTGTTACTGTCTCATGAGGTTGGGAGTCTAGTTCTCCGCTTGGCCTTAGCTGGTGTGAGTGGAGGTGGAGCCACAGTCTTTTTCTGTGGTGCTTGCCTAGAGTAGAGTGGTTACTGACTGAAGGTTTTCTGTCATGGTAGGATGCCCCTTGCTTAGTCCTCTGGCTAAAAAGAGAAAACTTTTGTTGGCGCTCTTTCTGTCTGGGTGCATTGATGATTCTTGGTTGCCAGCTTTTCAGCACCAAGTCTGGGATATATGAGGCAAAGAGAAAATCTAAAAAACTCACTGCTGTGTGCTTCCTCAGATCCCAGGGTCCCCAGCTGGTCTGCCTTCCTGTTTCCTCCTTTTCTGGTTGCCATATGCTTGTTTTATAAATAACATCTAGGGCTTTTTGTTGTACTTAACAGGAAGGATAAGGAAAAGTATGTCCACTCCATCTTTCTAGAACTGGAGGTTTGAATTTTCTTTTAAGGCTAGCAGCTATAACCCTTTATAACAAATCCTTACTCTGAGTATCCCATCCAGTAATAAATTTGATGCCAGAAGAATGGAAACATGGAGTTCACCCATCCTTGTTCACTTGGAGATTAACTTACATCAGGCAGGGCTTTGTACTACAGCCAGAGAAATTACATGCTATTAGGAAAGAGCCCTAGGTTTCCAGTGTTATCCTGTCCCTTGCTCTGTATTCCTGATTATTAGTCTTGTTAGTCACTTCATGGAGCTTAATTTTTTATTTTACTGCTTTGCCCATATATTAAGGTAAGTAATTCAAATATTTGCTAATATTTAAATTTTATTTTAGAAAATACTTAAGAAATTTATGGTACTATTTTTTTATATAGGCATTGAAGAAGAATTTATGCCTTTTTATTTAAGTCAATTAAATGAAAATGTAGAGGAAGATGTGAAGAGTTTAAAGGTAGGTAATACAGCAGATGCTCAGAATGTTAATATACCATAACATGTATTATCAATCATGAGAACTAAAGCAATATAATTTGTTACTGAGATTTAAGGTGAGGTAACTTGGTGAACACATAAAACAAAATTATCGATTGTTTGCAGATATTATCACATTGGCATACCGTACCCAGTCCCCCATCAAAACTCATGAAATGAGAGTAAATATATATAGCAATATGAAAACAAAAGCACAGTGTCACTGAAAAGGAATGGGAAGTATCATAAGAAGATCAGTCATTTTGACGAATTCTTGAAAAATAGAAAAACAACAGAATTATATCTTCTGAGATAAATAACAGGAAAAAAATGCTAACTGGAAATATAATTCTGAGAAAGAATTACTGGAGGAGCAAGTCTTGGGTCAGTGTATGGAAGTAACAGCATGATCACCTTGACTATGGAAATTAACAGCATGGACATTTACAGGGAGAGTTTTGGGGAGCCACATTTCTGCTATCTAAGAAAGTTGGCTCCTCTACCTTCTTGCCTTGTGCTAAGCAATAGATGGCAGCCTGAGGCAAGCAGTAAGTTTGATGTCTGGGGTCAGAGAGGTATGTCAAAGCTGAGTTACCAACTAACCAACTAAGAGGAACAGAGACCTCCTCCATGTACACACTCAAGAATCAAGCTACTGCCATAACTATTTCAGCAACGTACCCTCATAATCATGAAAAGGTGACTACAATAAGTAAAACAGTCAAGCAAACCGAGATTTTAAAATACAAAAAAGAAAAAAATCAGATAGTCAATAATTGCCAGACTTTTGAGAGATCAGAACTATTTTATAATGACAAAAGTTTCAGTTCACCAGGAAAATATAACAACTTTAAATATGGTTATACCTTTAATAACATAGCCTCAAAATATACAAAGCAAAAATTGACAGAGCTCCAAGAGGAATAGACAAATCTACAGTCATAGTTGGAGATTTTAATACAAATCTCTCTTTAATTGACAAAACAAAGAGACAAAAAACAAAACCATAAGGATATAAGAGATTTGAAGAATATGATTAACACGCTTGATCTCATGGAAACGTAAAACACTGCACCTGATAACTACAAAATACCTACTTTAAAGGCTTTTCAAGAACATACAGACCATTTTCAAAAATTGACCATGTACTGGGAAATAAAGCAAGTCTCAACTAGTTTAAAAGGATTATAATCATATAAAGCATGTTCTCCGACTATATTTCAGTTATACTAGAAATTAATAAAAAGATATAATTAGAAAATCCCGTGTGGTTAGAAGTTAAGAAATACACTTTTTTTTTTTTTTTAAAATGGCTGGCCACTATGGGGATTGAAACCCTTGACCTTGGTGTGAAAACACTACACTTTCACCAACTGAGCTAACTAGTCAGCCTGAGAAATAGACTTTTAAATACCACTGGGTCAAAAAAAGAAATCACAATGGATTTGAACTGATGGCTAACAAAAACACTACCTTTTAAAAATTGTAAAATGAACTTTAAAAGGAGTATTTAGAAGTATAGTCTTAAATATATGTATTAGAAAAGAAGAAACACTGCAAATTAATTAGCCAAGTAATTATTTGAAGAAGATAGCAAAATAAATCTAGAGAAAAATAGGAAGAAGTCAATATAAGTGAAAAAGCATAAACTAGTGACATAGAAAAGAGCTAATAGAGGGTCAAAAAAGCTAAATGTTGATTCTAATTAACATTCTAAATTGACTAATTAAGACTAATTAAGACTGATCAAGAAAAATAGAGACAAGATTGAAATAATGAATAAGGAGGCATCACTACAGGGCGTACAAACATCAAGTGGTACTAAGAGGATGTTATGAACAACTTTTAGCTCATTTAAATTTTAAAATTTAGATAAAATGGACAAATTTCTAGGAAAAAAGTTTAACTTAGCAAAACTGACTCAAATAGAGATATAAAACCTGAATATTCCTGTAACTATTAAAAGAGATTGAATCAGGGATCAAAAATTTTCCTACAGGAAAAAAAATTTTAAAAACCTAAAACCAGATACCTTCATCAGTGATTTCTACCAAATATTCAATGAAGAAATTATTTCAATCTTATATGAATTTGTCCAGATAATCGAGAAGAGAAAACTCTCTCAAACTTATTTTATGCTAGCATAACATTGATTTTCAAACCTGAAAACGAAGGTACAAGAAAGGAAAATTACAGGCCAATCTCACTTAATAGTATGGATGCAGAAATTCTAAATAAAATATAAACTGAATCCATCAATGGACTAAAACCAAGTTGGATCTATTCTAAGAATGCAAAGTTAGTTTAACTTTAGGAAAATCTGTCATTTAAATTCATTACATTATCTTAACAAAGGAGGAAAAAGTGTCTTTTCAGTAGATGCAAAAAAATCAGTTGATAAAATGCAGTATTTATTCATGATTAAAAATACTACCAACCCAGAAAAGAGAAACTTTTTATCTGATAATAAGGTTTCTTGAAACAGCCATAGCAAACATTACACTTATGAGAAAAATGTTAACAGCTTTTCTTTGAGATAAGATGCAAGACAAGCATGCTCACCACCACCATTTCTGGCCAGCATGGTACTGGAGACCCTAACTATTTCAGTAGAGGAAGAGAAAGAAAGAAGACAGGAAGGATTGGAAAAGAAGAAACAAAACTGTCATTATTTGGAAGTGATAAGATATGCACATAGAAAACTCAAAAGAATATTTTTGATCAATAATAATGTTTATCCAGTTACAAAATCAACATATAAAAATCTATTATATCTTGTGTATCTTCCACAAATAGCAAATGAAAGTTTTAAGAAGATATCATTTAGAAAAGCATAAAAATTAATTGGTAGCAATAAATCTTACAAAAGATAAGTAATTTTGAAAGTGTAAATAAACCTTTATTAATAGACATAAAGCAACACTTAAAAATAAATGAAGAAATATACCATTTTTTTTCAGTTAATATTTTTTATTGAACTCTGTAGATATAATCATGCCAGTATAAAAAATATATATACTTAACATTTTTTAATTAAATAAATACTATAGATCAAGAAACAAATAGGTAATGGATTAATACTTCTTAAGTACATTATTGTATTTTTTGAGAAAATATCTTCTTTGGAGAAAAAAAATATTTTTTTTTGGCAGCTGTTCAGTACAGGGATCTGTACCCTTGACCTTTGTGTTAAAATACCACACTCTAACCAATTGAGTAACCACCCAGCCCTGGAGAAATTTCTATTCAAGTCCTTGCCCATTTTTGAACTGGGGTTTTTTGTTGTTGTTGTTTAGTTGTAGGAGTTCTTTATATATTCTGTATAGTCATTCCTTATCAGGTATATATGATTTGCAAATGTTTCTTCCCGTTCTGTGGGTTGTCTTTTTACTTTCTTGGGTAGTGTTCTTTAATGCACAGAAGGTTTTAATTTTGATGTAGTCCAGTTTATCTATTTTTACTTTTGTTGCCTGTGCTTTTGGTGTCATATTTACGAAATCATTGCTAAGACCAATGTCATGAAGCTTTTTCCTTATATTTTCTTCTAAAAGTTTTAGCTCTTAAGTTTAGGTCTTTGATCCATTTTAAGTTGATTTTTGTATATGGTTATAAGGTAAGGATTTAACTTTATTATTTTGTAATTGTATATCCAGTTTTTCCCATTGAATGGCCTTGACAACTTTGTCTAAAATCAATTGACCATATATGGGAGGGTTTATTTCTGGGTTCTCTGTCCTGTTCCATTGATGTGTCTGTCTTTATGCCAGTACCACACTGTTTTGATTACTGTAGCTTTGTAGTAAGTTTTGAAATCAGGAAGTGTGATTCTCCCAACTTTTTTGTTCACCTTTTTCAAGATTGTTTTGGCTATTTGGGAAAAATGTGTTTGTTTGATTTTTAATATTTACTAGTAAGATCTGCGTGAAATTTCTACCTTTTGAAAATATTTATTCTTCTCATAAAAATATCCTAGGACTGAATATTTTCTGCTGTTTACTAAAATGTGTATTTATGCTCTTAAAAATAGAAAGAGTATCCGGACCAAGATGCAGTCGTGAAGAGAATGCAGTCTCTCCAAATGGATTGCGTGGCATCACCTCCAAGCAGGTCAAATTCAGGTAACTTACACCTTGGTCGAAATCTATTTATGAATTTATTTGTTTGCTCTTTCATTCCATCTACTCTCTAAATACTATTCAAGACCATATGGGAAACAGAAGAAACTATAAAATTATATATTATTATAATATATTCCTGCCTTAAAGGAGTTTATAATAGTATTTGGGAGTCAAATTACATGTGTTTGAAATACTAAGCATCAGTATGCTCACCAAAATCATAGACTGTCCTGAAAATAAGAGGTCTAATATATCTGATAAGGAGAAAGTGACAGTTCAGGAAAAAGGGGACATACATGGGAGCAAAGTCCTTGAGAAGGTCGGAGGTGACTAGATCTGGAGCACAAGCAGAGAGGCGTCTCTCAGATTCAAGCAGAATACTTTTTTCATTATAATAAAAGGAAAGGCAGAGTATAGGATATTGAAGCCACTTATTAGCTGTCTGACCTGGGGCAAATTAACCCATTCTAAACCTCATCCGTCAAATTATGATAGTAGTTGCTCCTGTGCTTATAGGGCTTTTGAAGAATGAAAGAACCCATGGGAAGTGCTAGCACAGAGCTAGCACAGAGCTGTTGCTGTTCTTACTTTCCACCCCAAATTGCTCCAAGGAAACAACCACCTTCTCTGCTCCAACCCAAGTCCCTTTCTTCTTTGGTCATTCCTGTGAAACCCACTTTTCTGGCTTGTTATAATTTCTCTAGTGCTCTCTTGCTGTCAGCCAGGAGCTCCCACTTATTATCCATAAAAGTTGTAGGAAGAGGACCACCTAGTAAATGCTTTTAGATTGTCCCTTACTTGTTTTTGCTGTGTTACTCTGATAATCACAGATTGGTGCTGGTGCTCAGGTTTTATTTTACTTTTCAATGTTTCATGAAACCCATTCCAATGTTGATCATTTCTCCACAGCCACAGAACAGCCAAGCTCACTGCACAGTTCCCAGGGACTTGGGATGGGTCCCGTGGAGGAGTCCTGGTTTTCTCCCTCCCTAGAGCACCAGCAAGAAGAGAGTGAGCCCATCCTGCAGAATAAACTCCAGGAGGAAGCCAACTACCATCTTTTTGGCAGCCGCATGGACAGGCAGATGAAACAGCAGCCCAGTCAAAATGTGGCTTATTACAGAGAGGAGGAAAGGAGGCGAAGGGTCTCCCATGACCCTTTTGCCCAGCAGAGACCTTGTGAGAATGTTCAGAATGCAGGGGTAAAAGGCCTTGCCTATCCCAGCGCAGCCAGTCATGGTGGTACACTACAGCAGCCAGCGGGGCTGACCAGCCAGCCCCAAGTGCCATACTGGAACAATGGGTTATATGGTCCGTATGGTTTTGGAACAAGACCAGTGGATCCAGGAGCAGCAGGTTCAAGAGGTTGGTATGGGTCAAGTCCAAGCCATGTGCCTAGTCTGTATAAAACTCCAGTGCCCGAGACCAACCTAGTGGGGAACATGCCCACCTTCCAATTCAGCTCCATGTCACCAACAGGTGAGCAGATCTTTAATAGTCACAATCTTACCTTTTTTTATTTTTCAAAAAATAGAGCAGCCATTAGCTCTGTCGTAGTCTGCACACTATGATGAGGACAAAGGGCAACTTCTGAGACTTCATCTGCCAGGTGTCACTTGCCACCGTGGAATGGTCTCTGTCAGATCACTCGGTCTGGGATATTTCAGTTTGGGTCTATGATTCGTCACAACCGCCCACAGGTGTTGGGCAGCAGGTCCTTATCAGTGGTAGGCATCTTCTGCTCTAACCTGAATTGCATAATAGTCCCATTATACCCAGTCTCTAATAAATGGGAAGATATCTATTTATATTCTTTTATCTTGCTGGCTGTTTTCTGAAGGTGAAAGATAAGTATTGGGTATTTTAAAATTTTCTTTAAATTCCCATATCTCTGTTAGGTGAGTAAAAGATAGTTGATAGTAGTTACTGACTGTCTAGAGTGGATGTGATTTAATTTAATATCCAGCATCAGTCTCAAATAATACTTACCAACACCATCTCAACTACTTGAATGACCTCTGTCAATGATACCCATACTTGTGTCATGGAAATCTTGAAGTCAGCTTAGGGAGACGCTTTGAGAACCATACAGCTTAGTCACATTTTCTTTCAAAAGGCCAAATTCTCCAAAAACTTCCTGTGGAAACATTCTGGATTTTTTCCACAGGTTTTATTATAAGATCTATGGTATGTGAAATATTGGATTAGGCATTAAGCAGAATGCAAGTCATACATAATCGTCTGAGTGAAAATGTCCTTTGTTTCCTTTGTGCCTGGGAATAAAATTTTTCATTAGTGTTGCTATATCATTTTATTCATTGATGATTAATTCAATAAATGTTTTTGTTGTACTTCCGACTTTGTGCCAGGCAGTTTTCTAGGCCCTGGAGATAAAGCAGTTAACAAACAGCCTGAGTCTCTTTCCTCATGGAGTGTAAATCCTGGTAGACAGAAGACAGACCATAAACCAATTTTTATTGCATCATTTTTGATCCTTTCTCTACATGAGTAACCCAAGCACACTGACTTGGTACCAGAAATCTGTTCTCACTCCCTCTGGTACCTGGTGACAGATATACAGGGATCCAGACCCTTAATGATTCAGAGATGCTCTCAGTGGTGAAGGGGGGACTTGAATCTACAATAACTAATGGAATTTTATCTGTGTTTCTGTCCCTAAAGATGATCCTGCAAAGTACTGAGTTAGTAAATGAACGAGTTGAGCTTATCATTGCAAATTTAACTGATTTTTTGGCTTGCTTTTATCATAAAATAACCCAAACTTTGCACCAAATGTGAGTTTTCTAGTGTCCCATGCCATATAAGAAATGTGCGTCTAAACCAGTAAGAACAAAAGGAAAATAAATACTTCTTCATTTTGATGAAATAGCTCCAGATTCCATTCCTTTTTATTTAGTGTACATCTTTAGGTGAGGTTAGAAAAGGAAAGCTCATTGGACTGAGTTTAGAGACCTCAGTTCTAGTCCTATTTGTGCAACTCATGATCTGCATGTCTCTGGGCAAGTCATTTTGCCTCTCCACAGTTCATCATCCTCAATTATAAATGAAAATGTTACATCTGAAAGCTCACACATTGCTAGCTCTCATGTGTCTAATATTACATTGGTTTCACCATTGTACAACTTTAGTGGGTTTTCTAGTGGCCAGATTTGGGCAGGAAGGCAGCTGAAAGCACTGATTAAAAAACACAGGCTTCTAGGGCTGGCTGGTTAGCTCAGTTGGTTAGAACACCAAAGTCAAGGGTTCAGATCACTGTAGCAGCCAGCTGTCAAAACAAACAAAGAAAAACACGCAAGCTTCTGGATAGGAGAGGTGCAGGGTAGAATCCTGGCACTGAGTCACGTGCTCTCTTACAACCTCTGTGTTAGTGAGTGTTAACACAGGCTGTTAGTTAATGCAGAGAGTGTCAGTGTAAACTGGAGATGGTGAGCTATGAGGATTGAATGGGGTAAGGCAGTTTAGCATTGTGCCTGAGAATGCTGATGTTATCGCTATCATTACTATTACTAATAAAGACCGTTTACAAAATACAAAACCTTTAGAGCTGGAAGCCATCTTACAGACTATAGCCAGGGATTCTTTCCTAGGATCCCAAAGACCTCAGTTTCAGCAAATCATGAACCACCCAGAATTATACACAGATCTGAGTGTGTGCACTGTACATTTCTCACATCTTTCGGTAGAGAGGACCCTAGTTTCCTTGGCTTCAATAGAGAAAATGCGACAAAGCAAGAGAGGTGTCCGGTCCAGCTGGGCTGCCTACTTTAGGGCCAGGTGTGCTGACTGATGTACCTAGAGCTAAATTTCATTTACCTCCCTCCTCAGAGCTGTCTTCTCTTCCATCTTCTTTCTCCTCCAAAGATGCGCTAAATGCTCTTTAGTAACAGTACTAATGTTTGACAAGTTCAACTCAGCATGAATGTCACTGAGCACCAAGTCCTGGGCTGGGGAGTAACAGGAATACAAAAATGGGTATTTTTGTGCTGTGACATGTCCTGACCCGCGGGAATTGGGAGTCTGTCTATGGAACCTGGAAGGGGGAGTGGGTAGGACAAGAGACGCAAAGGAAGGGAGCAAGACAGAAGTCTGATCAAGCCCCGTTTAATGAGGGAAATAAGCTCCTTTTATAGAAACTCACAGGTGCAAGAGAACAAAAAACAATGGGTGGGGCTGGAGGTCATGAAGAGTTCTTGTGTAACCATCTTTTCTCGGGCGCTGTTACCATCAGTTCTTGACAGCGTAGCTTAGGTCAAAATGTCGTGGTTAGGCAAAACAATCACAGCATGCTGCCCTCCCAGGAAGGGTTGCAGCATCAGCTCTTTCCGTGCTCTTGGCCACTGCTACTTCAGCAGTCTGTCCCATTTGGCTCCTTAGCTTAGGGGGTCATCATGAGGACACCCAGTTCCCCACAGTGACACAGAACAGCCGAGGGCAGAGTGCTGAGTCCAGGATTATGGTGCAGGCTGATGGAAGGAGGTAGAATCCGAGCTGGGCCTGTGTTAGACACTGGCCAGTAGGGAGAACAAGTGGGGAGAATGACGTCCAGGCAGAGGGATGAAGAAAGGCAGGATCATCATATGAGTGGATCAGTGGGAAAGCTGGTGGCAGAGTCTCTACACTGGAGACTCGAGGCAGGAGAGAGAGAACGGAAGATCGGAGGGAGGCCCGGCAAAGCCATAGCTGGCTTTGCATGCTGGACTGACGGGTTTGGGTTTATTGCATAGAGGTGAGGTCCCTTAGCAGATGTTTGGGGAGTAGGATCCTGCTAGGAAGTGGAGCTGAGCCTTAGTGTGTTCTTCATCCACTGCCACTGCTGACTTGGTGGCAGCCATGTTTTTTAAAATTATGGTAAAATACACATAATATAAATTGACCATTTTAACCATTTTTATGTGTGCTACATTCACATTGTTGTGCAACCATCACCACTGTCCATCTTCAGAACTTTTCTATCTTCTGAAACTCTGTATATTTATTAGACACTAATTCCCCATTCCCTCTCCCCCTGGTCCCTGGCAACCCCCATTCTACTTCTGTCTGTGTGAATCTGATGACTCTAGGAACCTCACATACGTGGACTCACACAGTATCTGTCCTTTCGTGTCTAGCTTATTTCACTTAGTATAATGTCCTCAAAGTTCATTCATGTGTTGCATGTGTCAGAATTTTATTCTTTTTAAGGCTGAATAATATTTCATTGTATGGATGCACATTTTGTTTATCCATTTATTATTGATGGACATTTGGTTTCCGTCAATATTAATGAACATTTGGGTAGCTTCCACCTTTTGGCTATTGTGAATAATGCTGCTATGAACATTGGTGTACAAATATTTTTTTATGACCCTGCTTTCAGTTCTTTTGAATCTATACCCAGAAGTGGGATTGCTGAATCATATGGTAATTCTATTTTTAATTTTCGGAGGAACCTCCGTACTGTTTTTCACAGTGACTATACCATTTTACATTCCCACCAGTAGTGCATGAGGATTCCATCTTCTCCACATCCTCAAGAACACTTGTTATTTTCTATTTTGTTTTTTGTTTTTAACAGTATACATCCTAATGGGTGTGAGGTGGTTTAGCCATATTTTAAAGAAGAAAACTTTAAAGGATGGAATAGGATAAATTAATTTAACTTAAACATTTGGAATAAAGCCCTGCTCTTTTACCATGCTGTACTTTTTCTCTTGCTCTTGATCTAGATGTACTTACCTGTGTGTTTCTCTCTAATCAGAAGAGTCTATAAATTGTACCATATACAACAGCACTGGTGTTCAGGTTGGAGCCTATAATTATATGGAGATTGGAGGAATGAGTTCACCACTACAAGACAACGCATGCATGCACTTGAAGGAAGAGCCAGCCAAGTACCAAGATATCTTTGGTAAGATGCCTTGAAGTACCCAGTGTCTAGCAACCTTGAACTTTCTTACTTGTTGGGATCTTAAAATTTCTCGATTCTTCTCCCCCAAAAGTTGTCCCATGTTTCATCTGTAAAATGTCTCTGCAATTTTCATATAATTCCTTTGTAGTTTATTTATTTTTAATATAGGGATAATCACAGTATCTAATTCATGGTTTTGTTGTGAAAATTAAATGAGTAAAGTGCTGTAAAGAACTTATAAGAGTGTTAAAATTTCATCATCATCATCAGTATTACCACTCAGACCTGGGAGAAACAGCTCCTTCAGGTCCTCATCAAAGGGGATTCTGTAAAAGGTAAAAGACTATGCCCTCAACAGCACTTCTGTAATAAAAACGAGAGAGCTGTCTCTTACAGGGTTCCTCTTAAGAACAGGTTCATAACATTAGTCCTAAAGCACAAGTCTGGAAAAAACAGTCATAAGGCCAAAACAATGTGATTAAGAACCCAGCTTTCTGATTAACACTGGAATTGGCAGTATTTTTTTCTAAAAAGGGCCAGATAGTAAAATATATTAGGCTTTGCTGGCCCTAAGGTCTCTCTTGGAACTACTCAACTCTGTCCTTGTAGTGCAAAGGCATAGCCATAGACAGTAGGTGCATGAATGTGCATGGCTGTATTCCAATAAAACTTTATTTGCAAAAACAGGCAGGGGGCCATATTTGGCCCATAGGCCATAGTTTGCCAAACCTTGGTCTAACCCATTTGAAGGATAGTCTTTAAAATACCTAGCCAGAGGTGCTTAGCTTTTGAGGAACCAAGGGTTTCTAATGAAACCCAGGGTTCCTCTCCTAAAGAGGTACTGACAAAATTTGACAAATATCTTGGGAGGTTCTTGGACTGCTGATATCCAGTGGAGGCAAGAGAAGGTGCATTACAGTGAGCTGAGGAAAGAATAGGAGTTGAGGGGGGAAAACCAGATGTCTTTTTCCCTATATTCCGTTTACTGAGGTAGGATGAGGATCAAGGGATATGGTTGGTTTGTTGTGGTGGTTTTATATTTTTATTTGTTTCCTTTTACTAATTATGTTTATGAAGGGCTAATGGGAAGGAACCAATAGAAAGAGGTTATGGCTATAGGAGTAGAGGGGACAGCAGTTGGGGGGGTGTAAGGGTAAAGATGGGTCTGAAAATGGGCCTTGAAGAGTGCAGATACCTCATCCCTTGAAAGACAGGGGAAGGCATTGTAACCGAGTGAGTTCATGCTTAATTTCCTTGATTAAGTAACAGGAAAGTGAACTGCTGAGTGAGGGGGGTCACAAGTTGGGTAGCCTTGACTCTGGCCAGATGTGAGTGGAGAATGTCCAAAAGGAGCAAAAGTGGTGTTTTTTCTCTTTACATCCAGGAAGATCTCATAGAAACAGGGCCGCTGGCTAAGGTTGACAGAATACCCTAGTAGCCACATAGGGGTTTTGTCCACAAAGCCATCAGCTGTGGCTCGGGGCTGCACCTGCTGGGGGAAAGGAATGTCCTTTTCTGGTTAACACACAGACTCCGTATGGGCCAGCAGGCATGTCAGGCAGGCATCCCTGACAAGCCAACGACTGAGCAACAAGGAAGTTACTTTCTCACTGTCTCTGGTGTTCACTTTATTCAGGGTTTTCAGCAATTCAGGAAGCTGGAATTTTCAAATGGATTTTGGCTTCATATCTCCTTCTCTTCTCCATTTGGCAGATAATACCACTAGTTTGACCGATAAACACCTGGACCCCGTTAGGGACAATCTGGGAAGGCACTGGAAAAGCTGTGCTCGTAAGCTGGGATTCACTCAATCTCAGATTGATGAAATTGACCATGACTATGAGCGAGACGGACTAAATGAAAAGGTTTACCAGATGCTGCAAAAGTGGCTGATGAGGGAGGGCAACAAGGGGGCCACGGTGGGCAAGCTGGCCCATGCGCTGTTCCAGTGCTCCAGAATAGACCTTCTGCACCGCTTGATGCTCATCGCCCAGAACTAAGCCTGGAGGGCTTCGGCAACAAACTCTGCACTTAGTGGACAACCCACTGGACAACTTAGTGGACAACCCACTGGAAAGGGTGCTGCCTCAGAGTGTTCAGAATTCTGTCCTCACTGATATGGGTTGAGTGTCTGCATAAATATCATTTTCTGCATCTCTTAGCTGGAGAATGGGAAAAGAGATCTGTAACAGACACCCCACTTTCTAGAAAGTATAAGCAGAAAAGACCTCTTAATGGTCCTGCAACAATTAAAAAAAAAAAAAAAAAAACTAATTGGTTTTGAAAGGGAGAGAAGAGATATTTGATGATCATTTTCTTGTGGTTCATGCCATAACCTTCAGTAATGCTATTCATTCTGTTTCCTGGTTTCGTCTGAGTGAGAAAAACGAATTCAGAGAACATAAAATAAATCAACTTTCTTAATTTGTGATCTCTTCTCCACTTAGGCCCCTGTTATAACCCAAGTACAGTAAAATTCTTAAGTTCTGTTCAAATAGGTTTTTGTATCACAACCACAGTTCATCCCCAAACTACAGTGTCTGTTAACTTCAGTGATACTGTATCAGTTAATGCTGTATCAGTCATTAGAGGCTTTAAGAATTATATGTAGTCTCCACTGCATTATATTAAATTATAAGTTAATTTATAAATTAATTGAATTTATATTACCTGAAGGTATTTTAAGGTGTACCAAGGAGGGGAAAAATAGCGGTGTGGGGAAGACCCATCAGAATTTCCCAGACAGTTGTTGCAAAGAATCGCTACTAATTGTAACTACTACAAAAATTCTTGATTCATTTTTTAAATTTTTTCCCAGCATTCTGGTACTTCCACCCAGCCTGGGTGCCTCGAAGAGGGAACATATGTGCATGGGATATTGATCTCTTCACCCTTGGTATGACTGGAGCCTCAGGGCTGATCAGTCTTGAGCTGCTTCGTCAGTTTACCCCACTGTGCTGTAGAATATTTTCATTTTTTCTGTGTGCCATGAAGTAAAAAAGGACAGCTTCAGAGTCTGACAATTGTACCTCTAGCACTCAACCCTCCAAAGCCCACCTGAAGCCTAGGTGTGAATAGAGGAACTCGAAGAGCGCAAGACTGAAGCCAACCAGGCCATCCAGCATCTCTGCTGGTATTTTGCTAAACAGAGAGGATATGCCATTGTGTCTTGCTCTCCAAGAGGGAGAGAAAGGAGGATGACTGATGTCAATCTGGCTGTCAGGACAGATTCTGCTGTCTTGGGTTGATAACAGTCTTGGTTCTGATTCTGCATCCCCTCCTGCTCCAGCAGACATACTACACACATACCTCTGAAGTGGGGCTGCAAAGCAGGGTTTCTCACCCTCAGCACTATTGGCATTCGGGGCTGGGTAGTTCTTTGTTGTGGTAGCTGTCCTGTGTTTGTGGGATTCTTGGAAGCCTCTATTCACTAGATGCCAGTAGCAATGTTCCTGCCCTCTTCCCGCCTCCAGTTGTGACAAAAATGTCTCTAGACATTGACAAATGTTACTTGGAAAGGCAAGATTACCTGCATTGAGGACAGCGCGCTGTAATAACTCCATTCTATCCACACATGTCCAGGCTCACTACTTAACTGCCACCTGGCCTTGGGTCATGCAGACCAAAAGGAAAACTGGAAGAGGGAAAGGGCCCAGGCCTTGCTAGAGGGACCTGGATGATTTTGTTTCTAAATGTATTCTTTGTACCACCATCCTAATGGTATGCCAAATTCTCTTAAATTCCATAGAGGTTGAATGATCAATGTGAAGAGCCAAAAATGGAAGGTATTTTTAATGGACTTTTTTTACAATAAAATTTTATACCTGGAATATAGGCCATTGAAATGATGCATGTGTTTGTACAAATGGAACGGTTTGGGATTCTCCACTGTGACTCCACCGCATAGGTTGGCATTTGCTGTGTGCACCCCCTACACTCTCCTGCTTCTGGAGGAGAGAGGAAGCTGATGCTAAGAAAAAAGCTCCCATGGGCCGCCCCGGTGGCACACTGCTACAGTGCGCCGCTTAGGAGCGCGGTGGCGCTCCCGCCGAGGGCTCGGATCCCACATACAGACCGGTTCCCACTCACTGGCTGAGCGAGGTATAGGAGCAACACCGAAGGTTGCGGTCCCGTTGCCGGTCCCGGTCCAGTGCGGGCCCGACACTGAGGGTTGCGATCCGTTGCCGGACACGAGAAAAGACAAAAAGGAAAGAAAAAAGCTCCCAAAGGGTGCCGTTTGGCCCTAGGATGAGAGGCCTGCCACACTCTTCTTCCCACATGGCTCAGAGGCCTTTCCGAGACGCAGGAGACCCGGGAGGTAGATTTGCTCCTAGTCACGGACGCGCTCGTGAGGAGCACGGAGTAGGGTCCCAGAGTCGTTGCTCTGTCAGGACCCTCCACACCGTAGGGGCACGAGGACCATCATCTCTGCTGCCTCTTACAGAAGTCAGCCTGAGGATGTCTGTGACTCACTGTGAACTGTCATAGCACTGATAAGGCCTAAGGCCCGGGTCCCAAGTGCCCGAGTCTTCTCTTTGCCCATCTCCAACTTTAATGTGCAAATAATTACTTTGGGAACCTGTGAAAATTCAGAATCCCGGACCTCAGTCCCAGAAGTTCTGATGTAGGTGTGTGGAAATGCCCAGGAATCTGCCTTTTTCTCTTCTGCCCGCCTCCCATTTTAGATAAAACAACAATGACAACCCCAAACCAGATTAATCTCTGACCTGCTGTTCTGAAAATGGGTGCTCTAGGTCCCAGGATAGAGAGGAAAAGTCAAATGCTAAATAGATATCCGACATTGAGAATTTCACCTGATCTAATGTGGAAACTTCTAATTTGAAAACTTAGTTTGGAAGAAGAGGAAAGGAGGGAAAATGTGAACAGCTTTTTAATTTTCCTATTGTGGTTGACTTGCTCTTGAGTTTCATATTTGATTTAGGTTCTTTTATTATTATTTTAGAATTATTAGAAGATTTTCAGGACTATTTTTATAGGTGGAAAAATAGGTCAATGGCTACTGCTATATAAATCAACAGTGAAGAATGGGCATTGTATCTGGTTTTCTGTTTGCAGAAAGGGATTGAAATAAGGTTGCTGTGATTGTTTGAATATCATACTTACGGTAGGTTATTTAATAGTTGCAGGAAGGTCCTAACCTGGCTGCAATGCCGATCATTCTTAAAATATTAAAATATCTCTGAAAAACAGGTTTCTCTGGATTTTGTACTGTAATTTTATAAATGCAGCTGCAAATTGATATGTCATGTAATCTGGGAAAACAAGCTGTGGTATTGGTTAATCCTGAAACAGCCCAACATGAGTAGGTAAAAGCACTCATGTAAAACCTTTGCTGCAGAACACTACCTACAATTGCATCGTGTTCCAAAAACTTGTTTTTAAGTCTGTTGTTTGGAACTTTGACCCTAATTTCATAATCTATAAGGTGGTTTGTTTCTGGGTCAGGTCAAAAAAGCCTTTTCTATGTAAAATTGTATGTTATGTACAGTTACAATATTAATAATTTACAGAACCTAACAATCTTCCTGAAGAAAAATATTTTCCAAATTCAACCTTGGGATACCCAGACAGAAAATCAGAGACCATGCTTCCCCTAATGCCTGACACCACACTCTCTCTGGCAGTCAGAGTGTGGCCCCAGTTTTCTGTTGGGGACTCTGTTCACCCCTGAGGTTAGAGAGAAAGCATGGCCTCTGGAGTTCAGATGGCCATACTGTCACTTCCTAACTGTGTGAACATGGGCAAGTTACTTAACCTCTCTGAGCCTTGTTCTTTGCAGAGTTTTTGTGAAGATCTGGAGCAATGAATGTAAAAGGCTTGGGACATAATAATAAATATTAAGTAATTAGTAGGTACAATTAGTAATGATACAAAGAATGAATATCTAAATAAGTGTATAAAAGATGTAAAAATAAGTCAGCAAAAGTCATGTAAATGCAAGCCCTGGTGTTAGCTAATACTTTATTGAGCTAATAGTCACTTTGGAAAAAATGCACAAAAGAACTAGCTGAACATGTAGGACTATATTAGGATTTTCAAAGTGAGGATGTGTCCTGTTAAGTAGCCCCCATGCTTTTTTTTAAAAGATGACTGGTTAAGGGGATCTTAATCCTTGACTTGGTGTCATCAGCACCATGCTCTCCCAAGTGAGCCACAGGTTGGCCAAGTAGCCCCCATTTTATCTCTAAGCAAAGTGCTGACGAGCTGAGGCTCCGGGGTCAGACGCTCTGATACTCATCTTGGCTTTGAAGATTACTAGCAGTGTGACTGGGGCAAATTACATGATCCTCTAATCTTCAAATTCCTCAATGGTAAAAGTAGGTTAAGTATAATATACACCTCAGAGTGAAATGAATGAGAATAAGTAAAGCTCTCAGTAGAGTGCGTGACATGCGGTAACAAATGTTAGATTTTGCTTATTTGCCCCAAGTTGTTATTATCCTTGCCTCCCCCACAGTAAACTCTCCCTCTTTGAGGGGAGCAGCTCGACCCTCTCTATACCATTATATTGTTTCTTCCTTCCCTTTCACAAAATTGCGAGGTAGGAAGGCATGCTTTAAAAGGGAGACAGGATTTTTTTCCTCTGAGAAATTAACTCAATACAATTATTGCCAGCCTTGGTTACCTATCAGAATCTCCTAAAGAATTTAAAAAGTACAGATGCCTGGATCCCACCCCAGAGGTTTTGATTTAGTGCAGACTGGGTATCAGAAATTTGAATGTTTGCCAGATGAGTCAAATCTAAGTTTGAACCCCTCTAAGGTGGCAGGACAGGAAATGCTCATGTTAAGAGCCTGATGGGAAGGGCAGGTGAAGATGTGGTGAGCTTGGTCACTTCCACCTGAGTCCCAGGGCTTGCTCTGTCCCCAGCTTCTCTTTCATAATACTTTGTACACTGCCTAGTAACTGCTGGTAGCAGGTTATTTATCCATCTTTCTGCCAGCCTCCAAGCTACAGGAGGGCATACATTTAATGCTCGGCACAAAGTAGGTTTTCAGGAAATACATGAATGAATGAATGGGAGGGTAGAGTTTTGGTGTTTTTGAAACCAGATACCAGGGCTCTACCCCAGAGTTACTGAATTACAGTCTCCCAGGACTGTCCTGAGCGTGTATGTTTTTAAATCTCCACAGGTGATCTAATGAACACATCTGTTTCAGAACACCTGGGTTAGAGAAGGGACTATTAGGAAGGGAGAAAGTGGTGGAAAAGACAAATTGGCAGCCTAAGGGAAAGGGATTCAGTTTTGTTCTTTACATTTTCTGAAGTTTTCTATCTTTTTTCCTACCTGAGAGTTTGGGAAATTAGGTATCTTGAATGTGGTTAAAGTAATAAGCACATGTTAGGGCCATTGAAGGTCTGGTCCTTGCATCTGATTTTCTTACGGCATACATGTAACAGTGCTGACCTGAGGCCTGACTACTGCTCTGAGAGGCCTCTTTTTGAAAAAAATAGTTTATTTTTTAATTGACATGTATCCATTGTACATATTTATGGGGCACAGAGTTATATTTCAATACGTATACAATGTGTGATGATCAATCAGGGTAATTAGCATATTCATCATCATGAAAATTCATTTTCATTTGCACTCCTCTCTTCCAGCCATTCGAGAACATACAATAAATTTGTTCTAAAGGCTCCTTGATAAGCTGGAGCAGAAGCGTCGTACTTCTTTCTTTTTTTTTTATTGGTTATGAATATTCTGAGATACAAAGCTGATTGTCACCCCTCGTGCCCATGGTGTGAGGGCTAGATTCGTACTGGCAGCATACCCATTACCACAAATTGCGTTTGTACCCTGTATCCCCCACCCAATTATCTCTAACCTCCCTCTCCCTCCCCCTTTACTCCACACTCCACTTTGTAGTTCAAGGTATGTTCTCTCCTTCTGGAACTTATTTCAGTTATCTTGTGTTTCTCTGAAAATAAATCAGCATTCAATAACTCTGTTATCTTTAAAAATATACCTTTTTTCTTATTTTTGAAGTTGATTTGTTCATAAACAGTCTTCTGTCCTTTCTCCCCAACTTGGAGATTCCTGGAAGGCTTTTGGCAGCCGGCTTCCATTAACCCAGGGGGGGTTGATGTGATAACGGCAGGGACCCCTGGTGACAGGACAGACAGGGTGTTGATGACAAAGCACCAGGGATGTGTCTTTGCTTCGGCCCCCGACCTTAGCTTGCTCTTTGCCTTCACACTCCTGCGGGGCTAGCTAGCACTGTCTTGTCCCCAGGGGTTGATGTGATAACGGCAGGGACCCCTGGTGACAGGACAGACAGGGTGTTGATGACAAAGCACCAGGGATGTGTCTTTGCTTCGGCCCTTAGCTTGCTCTTTGCCTTCACACTCCTGCGGGGCTAGCTAGCACTGTCTTGTCCCCAGGGATGCCCCTGCTCCCAGACCATTGATTCATGCATTTCTTCTGGCAGAAATCCCTCCCCACCACATTCTTTTTTTCAGAATTTTATCCATCTTTGAAAGTTCATCTGAAATGCTGCTTTTTTCTCTCTTCCAAGATACCTCTCCCAAACCTGGTACGCTCTCTCTCAGTCTCTCCTCTAAAACCACCTTCCAAGCCTTCTGCCTCTGTGAATTCTTGCCCGACATTGAGATCCTAGTGTGCCGAACTCTAGACTACCTGGTTTCGTTTCTGTATTCTTTTTAGGCAATCAAAAGAATATGGGGTGGTGATAACTAGAAAAAAGAAATTTGGAATGGGAAATCACAACATCGATACAGCAAAGTACAGAGGGAACTTAGGGGTTTTTTGCAGAAGAGACTTGAGAATGATCTTTGAAGCTGAAGGAAAGAAGCTGGTGTGAGCCAGCCCCAGGATGGGCTCCCAGGCCCTGGAGAGATGCAGAGAGCACAAATCAGCAGCACCCAGTCCTGAAACTGGCTTTGGACATCGAGAAGGGTGGGCGTAGAGACTCTCATGAGATGTAATGTCCTTCCATTGCAAAATGACTTACAAGCATGTCCTTGGCACTTCAGGGAAGGGAGCCCCCAACAAATCTCCAGGGCTGAAGGAGTAGTAAGGGGAAATGATGGTATAGTGCACGTTAGCAGTAACATGAGCCTGTAAAAGCTAGTCATCTCAATCTAGAGAGTTGCCACATTTCATGTAGTGAACATAGGAAATATTAAGGGAAATGATGGTATAGTGCACGTTAGCAGTAACATGAGCCTGTTAAAGCTAGTCATCTCAATCTAGAGAGTTGCCACATTTCATGTAGTGAACATAGGAAATATTAATTAGAGCTTTTATTCCATCCACGTGCTTCAAGCTCTTCTTTTCCTCAGTCACAACTTACCTGTCCCTGGGGTTTGCAGAATGAATCCTCTGTCTTTATCTTTCCTCCTACTGGATTGTGATCAGAGGAGGTGCACCAGTTAACAAATGTGAACTGAAATGAGTCTTGGCCAGTAGAGTACATTTGTTTGCTTCTGTCTTGAGCCTAAGGATCTAAAGCTATCTTAATAAAAATATCAGAGGAACAGAGTGTTAGTAAGTACGTTGACAGTGTCAGCATTATACTGTCATTGCTGAGTAGTTTTTTTATTGCTCCTCTAATAATATTTCTGTAGATGTTGAGGTTATAGTTATATCAGGCCTCATTTCTACCCAATTCTGTCTTGTATTTTTTCCAGAAATTCTGTGTTAAGTTTAGATGTACCTGTATTCAACATACTTGTTCCTGCATTCTTTCTTACCTGAAGTTGGCAAATAAGATGAAACCAAGAGAGGAAATAGGACCTTGGTTTTTCGAAAGTGCACTGTTTCAATAATCATTCTAAGGGCAGAGGTAAGGGTAGGGAATATGTAAAAGAAAAAGGAGGCAGTGGCTGATTTAAATTTAATACTCCACTAGCATCTGTCCTGGCAAGCCAGTGTCCTTTCTGTGCATCATTCAGTCGTCTGCCTGGTAAATTGGTGGGGAGGCTGTTGGAGGCTGGTGCCGGGGCCTTGTCTGTGCTCTGTTGGTGGATGTCCCTGGACAAGCTGTTCTGGAGCTTCTGGGAGAGCAGCTGAGGAGAGGCTAATCAGCACACATATCATCCAGGCAGAACAGACACTGCAGTAGCCCTGTCCCAAGGCCTTGTCCTGTGTCAGGCACCATCCAGTCAGGTGCTGGATCATGGGAAATCTTGGGTCAAGGGGTCAGTGACAGGAGGGAGGGCTCTTGGGATGGGGGCTTATGGACATGGCTAATTAACAGTCAACGCAAAAATATTTCAACATCTTAAAACCTGGTAGGGCCATATCAGTGCAGATGGGCATTCCTGACTATAGCCCTCCTGCAGCTGGCCAGACAACACAAGAAGCCCTACACCTAAAGGTTGGCTTTGAGATCAAGATCTTCCCTCTGGAGCCCTGGGACCAACCTCATCCTGGGAATGCCACCAAGGCAGCTGAAGGCCTAGGTAGCTCCTCTAAGCCTGCTGAGATGCAGACAAAGGGCTCCCAGGTCTGTGCTGACGCCCGCCGTCATGTTTCACTCTGTGAGCTCCTGCACCAGCCTGCATGTGGGCACCACGGGCTTCCAGCTCACTTGATGCGTGTTCATGGGCCTAGATTGCCATTGATTTCAGCAAGCCGCCCAGTGCTTCTGATGGCTGGGCCCCAGCTGGGTGCTGTAGCATTTCCACATGTGAAGACACAGTTCAGATCTGCAATCTAGTAAGGAAGATATGAGATCATGTCATTGTTGAGAATTGGAAAAGTGAGCCTCAGGTCAAAATATTCCAAGAAGCATGAGCGGAGTACTGGTGCTGACTCATGCATATAAAAAGGTAGTTTTGTCATATTAAATTTGTACTGCTAAATAATTTTCCTTTGGGGGTGGGTTTTTTTTTTCTTCTAGCACCTCAGTAACCTCTGCCAAAGTGGCTGTGAATGGCGTCCACCTGCACTATCAGCGGACCGGAGAAGGGGAGCACACAGTCCTGCTACTTCCTGGGATGCTGGGTCTGGACGTTTTTTAATGGAATACTTTTGCTTGCTATACAACGTCTGTGATATATTTACAATTCTAAAGGCCAAATATTGATTATTAATTTTAGTATTTGGTTGAAACGTTTTAACTAATATTTGCTACAATCAAACTTAAGTGATTTAGAAAAGTAGATAACTTTCTACTGTATGTATTTTTTATGCCCGAAAGTTCCCAGTTTGTCCCATGCAAGTAACACCAAAACTGCATAATTGCCACAGTTGCCTACAGTTGCCACCAAAATAGCCTACAATTTGGGAAGGTGGCAGTGGCTGAAGAAGAGGTAGATAAGGGAGGAAGGTGAGTGGGTCACCAACCACTCCAGATTGCCTGATGGCGAGGGGTTTTCCAGGATGTGGGACTTTCAGTGTCAAAGCCAGGGCAGATTAACCACCCTGATGTGACATTCAATTAAAATAAGAGGTAAGGAAAAAAACCTAAAGGTTTTTTAAAAATCAAGATTAGGTTAGCATATTACCCTTTCTCGATGTATGGGCTTTGTAATACCCGCTGGATCTCAGTCTTATTTTATGGAACAGTAGTTCAGATGTAGGAAGTTTCAGTGATCCTAGAACATCCCAAATTTATTTTTAAGAGGTTTAGTATTGTTCCTTTATTTTTGATTTAGTTAAATAGTTCCAGTATATACTTATTTCCTTGTAATTTTCTGCTTTCTCCTAAAAGTAAAGTGCTAAATATTTTCCAGTTGATTGATGGTTCCACTTGACTGAGCCTCAGCTGAGCGTGGTGCCATTGTAGCTTGTGAGGCATCTTTGTCTAGAGAGTATTTGGTACCTTTTTTTCCTTGAGCTATTGTAATGAAGGAGGACTTTTATGCCAATGGCTGATGTGAAGCTAAACTCATCTATAAAAACAGTGAACAGTTTACCAGTTTAAATTTCCATTATTTCAGTAGTGCAGTCATTATCCAGGTATCAATAACTCTTGCCAATTTAATTTTTATGTAAAACATTAGAATGATTCCAAAATAAAAAAGTGGAGCAGTGAGATTCTTTCTCCTGTCCTATCCCCCAACACCCAGTTCCCCTCTCGCAGGCCTTACAGTTATTATAATCTAGTAACTGTGTACATTTATTCCTTAAATGTTATTTTAAGATTTTAATATTCTTGGCACTGGTCTTTGAATGTATACACATGTGCCAGAAAGCAAAAGTCTTATTATTTCTGAAATTTCTTTTAGACTGTCCCCTATTCCCATCTTCTTCCTTCCTGCCCCTCCTTCTGGTCAGGTCTCCTGCAAAGGTCCCTCCAGGTCAGGGACCTAAGAGAGGCCTCGTGGGTCACAGCAGGAAACACAGGCTGGAAATCCACTGAATTGTTTTGTGGTTGGGTTTTCTGAATGATTTACCTGATCTTGGGTAAAGTTAACTTGCCAGGAAGAATGATGGACCCTGATAGTGTTAAATGATCCTGTACCACCTTGAAAGACATTTTCTGGACATGGGTGTTATCAGCTTAATTTTAAGTTACCCTTTTTTTTTTCAATTATAAATAGTAGTGCAGTGAACATTCTGTTGTTCATTGTCTAGTATTCATTTGTGGCCTGAGCTATGAGTCCTCAAAAATCAAGTGGACTTTACAAGTCAAATGCTGACTTGCCCCTGGACTAGGTTCTTTGAGAGTGGCATTCCATGCTGTGCACAGTAGGTGTGAACATACCACACCTAGAGTAACCACGTGGCAGGCTGAGTACTGCTGGTCAAGTCCACCCCGGGCTCAATAATATAGTCTACTCATTGGCATAGGCTGTTTGTACTGTTTTGATGAAATAAACTAATTTGATTTTTTCCCTCCACCCCCCCATTTCAGTATTTTAGTTTAGTTTTCTAGTTTTTAATTGTAACTTCAAAATAAAATCTTCAGGACTATTCACATTAGCTTAATAAAAAAATCTGGAATTTTAGAATTATACTTTGAATAACTTGGACCAAATCTTATAAATTTATTTACATATATTACGATCAATCTCATTTGTAAGTCGTTTTTTCAAAAAAAAAGAAAAAAGAACTCAGAAGCATATCATATCTTTAAGTTTATTTCTATACAGTTTCATTAATTCTTTTTTTTTTTTTTTTTTAAAGGAAGATTAAGCTGAAGTGATATCAAAAGTGCTGAAGGGGCCGGCCCGGTGGCACACTGGATAAGTGCGCTGCTTGGGAAGCGTGGCGGCGCTCCCGCCCTAGGGTTCGGATCCCGCATACAGACCGGTTCCCGCTCACTGGCTGAGCGAGGCGCGGGGGCAACGCCGAGGGTTGCAATC
>NW_007731265.1:41961-51862 GCF_000696425.1 Galeopterus variegatus | reverse complement strand
AGTGGCGCTCCCGCCGAGGGTTCGGATCCCACATACAGACCGGCCGCTCACTGGCTGAGCGAGGTGCGGGGGCAACGCCGAGGGTTGCAATCTCGTTGCCGGTCCCCGGTCCGGTACGGGGGCAACACTGAGGGTTGCGATCCATTGCCGGACACGGAAAAAGACAAAAAGAAAAAAAAGAAAAAGAAAAAAGAAAAAAAGTGCTGAAATAATACAGGACCAAATAAGCAATCAGGGCCTCTGTCCTTCTCAAAATAGCCACTAGAGGGCAATGGAAGGCAGGTCTGAACTCCACCTGGAAGGGAGGTGGGCCTCAGGGTAAATGGATCCAATCATTGCAAGACTGCTTTCCTGATTACATTCTGTTGGCTAACTTCCAGTAGATACAGCTACTTTGTTTTAAGGTTGCTGTTGCTCTGTTTTCACTGTAATGTGTTTGATACAATGCAAGCATTCACCTGAGGGTAACCACTGGCTGTTTTCAGGTAGTGGAGAGACTGATTTTGGACCCCAGCTTGAGAACCTAAGTAAAGAGCTCTTCACTGTGGTCGCCTGGGATCCTCGAGGATATGGACATTCCAGGCCCCCTGATCGAGATTTCCCAGTGGACTTTTTTGAAAGGGATGCGAAAGATGCTGTTGATTTGATGAAGGTGGGTGTCTTAGGGAAGTGCCCTGGGGAAGGAGAATGGCTGGGCCTGATTCATTTACTTTGTTTAATTTTTGTTCTTTCTTTCTACAAAGGTGATGCCATGTGATTACTATAGAAAATTCAAATAATTTAAATAGGTGTTAAGAAGAAAGTAAAAATATCTCACAGTGCAACTATCTAGGGACACCACTACTGAGACTTGAAGACTCCGCCTTTCTGGCCAGTCTCATTACATATATACATACAGTTTTGTATTGATGGCATCATGCTATACCTAATGTTTTCCCAACTTACTATTCTTATTGAACAATTTGTCAAGGAGCTACTACTTACATGTCAATAAATATGCATTTACATTAGTCTTATAATACAAGAGTTCTTCAAAAAGTTCATGGAAAGATTTGTATTATCTTTTAATTCTATTTTTCCAGGAACTTTTTGAAGTACCCTTATAAGTACATAGTATTGCATTACATGGATGTGCTGTGTCTTATTTCACCCATCTTCTAATGGTAATTAATTTTGGGGAGCGGGGAGGAGCAGCTGGCTGGTACAGGGATCAAACCCTGGACCTTGGTGTTATTAACTTGATTTTTAAGTTGCCCCTCCCGCCCCACCCTTTTGCTATTATAAACAATGTTGTTGTGGGCATCCTGGACCTAGCTACTGGTACACATGCATGATGAGAGTTTCATGTGAATTTAGGAGATGATTTGCTGGGTTATAGAAGATGCAAGTGTTCATTTTATAAGATAGTGCCAAATTATTATGCATAGTAGTTAAATCAATTTATGTTCCTATCAGCAAATGTCTTGGACTAAAATTAGTTAATTCTTTAATTTTCTCAGTCATTTTATTTTCACTTCTAGGAAGCATCTCTCAGATGTAATCTTTGTCTGTTTTCCCTGCCAAACACATTTGCAGACCCTGGTTGATTCACCCAGGGACTAACATAACCTCCCATGACACTTCTCTTCCAGCCTGTCTCTAGCCAGTTCTTCCCACAGTTGAAGTCATTGGCTTTTCTAGATGTCCTACCTCATTTCATCCAGCAAATCTCAAGGTCCCCTCTCTAGTCTACATAACTTACTCAGGCATGCGTGTGTGCGTGCACATACACACACACACTGTATTTGTCATATCCAAGTACAGTTGATCTCCACTGGTTCTAGTCCTTTGAGATTTTATCCAGCCAGAAGATGTCATTCCCTCATAATTCAAACCCATATTATGCACTCAGATTTTTATGCCAATTATATTTACATCAAAACTAATTGGGAGAAAACGTTAGGTACACAAACGGTGGACTCTAGGATTTTTCCTTTATTAATGTTTAATGCTCCGGACCCACCTCTGTATTGATTCTAATCGTTATTGACTCTCAGGTTCTTCTAGCAGAGAGCAGCAATAACCTGTGCTGTTCATTTTACCGTATTCGTCACAGACGCTGAAGTTTCAGAAGATCTCCCTGCTGGGGTGGAGTGATGGCGGCATAACGGCGCTCATTGCTGCTGCCAAGTATCCATCTTACATCAACAAGATGGTGATCTGGGGAGCCAACACCTACGTCACTGACACAGAAGTCAAGATTTATGAGGGTAGGTTCTGCAAACTGGAGGCAGTGTGATAACGATCCTTCTCTTCTCTCCCCTTCTCATCTCTTATTTTGATATATATCAAGTCACATTTCATCTGCTTCCAGTTCTCAACCCTAAAGTGGGAAGAAAAATGAGCTCTCAGAAAAGTAATGCAGCTTATCCATTCTCAGTTTTAAAACTGTGGAACTATGGGCCGGCCCCGTGGCGCACTCGAGAGAGTGCGGCGCTTGGGTGCACAGCGGAGCTCCCGCCACGGGTTTGGATCCTATATAGGGATGGCAGGTGCACTCACTGGCTGAGCGTGGTGCAGACAACACCAAGCCAAGGGTTGCGATCCCCTTACCGGTCACAAAAAAGACAAAAAAACAAAAACAAAACAAAACAAAAAACTGTGGAACTATTATGGTTCAGGAAAAGGATAAGTAAAATTGATATTTACATTTACTACTACCTATGGTGAACTTCACGGAAGGAGGGGATGATGTGAGGTGTTAGTAATAACCTCATTTAAAATGATGAAGGTAAAAGGGAACATTGGATTCAAATATGAAACCTCATTTTTTTTTTTTTTTTTAAAGATGACCGGTAAGGGGATCTCAACCCTTGGCTTGGTGTTGTCAACACCACGCTCAGCTAGTGAGCCAACCGGCCATCCCTATATAGGATCCGAACCCATGGCCTTGGTGTCATCAGCACCGCACTCTCCCGAGTGAGCCACGGGCCAGTCCAAAACCTCATATTTTGATTTAAAGAATGTCTTGCATTTTATTATTATTATTATTATTATTATTTTATTTGGCAACTGGCCAGAGCTGGAATCCAAGCCCTTGAACTTGGGGTTCTAACACCAAGCTCTAATCAACTGAACTAACTTGCATTTTTTAAGGTTGTCCTTCAGGCTTTTCTATGAGGTTTCAGAGGCTCTAAGTAGAACAGGGGCCAGCAAACTGCAGCCCATAGATCAGATACAGCCTGCCTCCTGCTTTTCTAAGGCCTGGGCACCAATTGGGGAGGCTAGTGCTGTGAATCACAGAGACCAAGCTGGGGCGTCCCCTCCCTAACCCTTCCCCATCTCCTTGTTTGCTCCCAGCGTGGCTTCCCAGGCTGGGTGGTGGCCACTACACATGGGCCAGTCAAAACCAATGAATACTTTTAGGGTTGTTTTGCAGTATTCCCTTATTATCCTCTAAGAGTTTGTAGGGTCTGTGGTGATATCTCCTTTTTTTCTGATATTGATAATTTGTGTCATCTCTTTTTCCTGACCAGTCTGGCTAGAGGATTATCCATTTCATTGATCTTTTTAGAGAACTAGCTATTGGTTTTGTTGATTTATTTCTACTGTTTTCAGGTTTGTTTCTGCTCTTTAGTATTTTCTTCTTGCTTGCTTTGGGTTTTGATTTGCTTTTTTTCATAGTCTCAAAGTAGAAGCTTAGCTTATTGATTTGAGACTTTTCTTCTTTTGTAATATAGGCATTTAATGCTGTAAATTTCCCTCTAGGCGCTGCTACATCTAAGCAGCCTACAAATTTTGATATGTTGTATTTCCATTCAGTTCAAAACATTTTCTGATATCCCTGCAGACTCCCTGTTTGACCCATGTTCGTTTAGAATTGTATTTTCTTTCCAAATAGTTGGGGTTTCCTAGATACCTTTCTATTATTGGTATCCAGCTTAATTCCATTGGGTTTAGAAAGCATACTTAGTATGATTTCAATTCTTTTAAATTTGGTAAAGTTTGTTTTATGCACCAGAGTATGGTCTGCTTTCATCTAAAATTTAATTCATTATTTCATGACCCTTCCCACACCTAGCCCCTGCCCACTATCTCAGTTAGTGGCCTGCAGTCTACTGGGGCATCTGAGCCAGAACCCCAGAGTCCTTCCTCGAGGGCTGATCCTCCTCTACCCTCTTCATTGAACTGTGACTGCATTCTGTTGAGACCACATTCATAACACCTCTCAAGTTACCCCCTATCCCTTCTTCCCACCATTTTTCCAGTTTAGGCCCTTAGCCTCTTAGGTGGTTGGCCTTCCTTAAGAGAGTTTTCTTTCTAAGGCAAAAACCTGGTCATTTAATTCTACTACTTGAAATTCTCCAATAACTTCAATAAAGTCCAAGCAGAATGCCTGGTCCCTGCCAGTCTGGCCCTGCCCAGCCTTTCCAGCCTCTTCTCATCCACTCCCCGGTGCTGCCGTGCATCTCCCATGTTGAATATTTTCCTGAAACAAGCTTGCCCCTTCCTGCCTCTCTGCCCTTGCCCCTGCTGCTGTGCTGCCTGTGTGGCCTTCCCCTCCAGCCACGTTCTCCTCAGCAAACACATCTCTACCCAGTACCCAGCTCCCAGAGTACCGCCTCTGGGAAGGTGCGTGGAGCCCTCGGCCTGCTGCGTGCTCATCCCTGCTGGATCCCTCCAGCCACGTTCTCCTCAGCAAACACATCTCTACCCAGTACCCAGCTCCCAGAGTACCACCTCTGGGAAGGTGCCTGGAGCCCTCGGCCTGCTGCGTGCTCATCCCTGCTGGACGCTGGGGCGCTGCCTTGTCCTGGCACTGGCACCCTTTCACTCCTGTACCCAGTCACTGCAGTGTGGACTTGCCACATGCAGTGGCTCTGACTCTCCTTTCTCTTCTTTTCTTTTTTTTGCTGGCTGGGGCAGGATTGGACCCTGGACCTCTGGTGTCATCAGCACCACACTCCAACCGGCTAAGCTGAGCGGCTGGCTTGACTTTGCTTTCTTTGCGAAAACAAAACTTCCACCCTGTCTCACATCTCTCTTTACTGTCCCATACACCTTTACTGCCCTTACCAGCCACAGTTTCTCCTTCTCATTCCCCAGTCTCTCCTTAACTTGTGACACATGGCTTCTGACCCACCAGTGCAGTGGAGACAGTGCCTTCACATGACCAAGCCCATGGAACACATCACTGCCCTTTGCTTCCTCAGTCATTCTGTAGCATTTGAAAATGCACTCATAATGTGTGTGACAGTGCCCACACCCTCCTCTTGAAGCTTTCTCTGTCCTGAAGTTCTTGCTACCCTGTTCTCTCCATTTCTCCCTCCTCTCTGTTTGCTTCTGGCTGTGACATGTGCCCGATCCTCTCCACGGGGTGGGTGGTGTTGGGGTCCTCCAGGCGCCATCTGCGTGCTCTGATCCTTTTCTCATACACCCAAGTAGCTTCGCTCATCTCCTGGTGTCACCCAACCCCCAAATCCCGGACTTTGGAGTTTTTACTCAGTTTTCTTACCCAGTTGCTCTACATGTACCTTACATTTCACCTGGTCATCTTTCCTCTAAACCTGTGTCTCCTGCTCAATTTCTTGTCTTGATAAATGATATACTGGAATATGCTGTTTCTTTCACAAGATAATATTTTTAATTACTATATATTGAGTACCTGCTGTGAGCTAAGGTTTTTAACCCTATAGAGCCCCTGAAGGTAACTGCTGCTCAACCTGCCTCTCCCGTGAGGAAGCAGGCTCACAGGGGTAAGAACACATGCTGTGATGGCGCGGCAGGGGTGACACTGTGGCACCGTGCAGCCTGCACTTCATGTCCCGCCGCCGCCTCCACGCTCTGCGTTCTCCATGCGTGCTGCAGCTCCGGCTCCGGCCCTGGCTGCGTGCATTGACCCAGCGCCTCTCCCACCGGTCCCGTCCTTACCCACGGCCTTACCCGCATCCATCTGCTTTCCACACTGCTCTGATAGCTGTTTGGTACACTGTAAATCTCATTGTTTCTCTCTTAAAAATCCTTGCAGGACTCCCCATAACTTGCTGGATAAATTGTTCAAACTCCTCAGCTACACACACCGAGCAGGTGGCCCAGGACCTCCCTGTCCAGGTGCTCCTCCCAGCACTTCTGCCTCACCCCACACGTCCCACTTCGCCTCAGCCACCTGCCCGGCTGCAGCGGGCGAACTGGCTCTCTGCCTCTGCACCCACAGTAGGCGCCCTGCCCACCCCCACACCTGCTTCTGACTCGGATTCCCAGACTCAGCCTGAGCTCAAGCACCCCCCTCAGCCACTCCCTTCCCATTGCCCTTTGAGCTCACCTACAGAGCCACCTCTGTCCCCCTCCAGCCTCTCCCACGACACTTAGTACATTGTACTACTGCTGCTGTTTAGAAGTTCTCGACTGGACCATAAGGCCCTAAAAGGCAGAGACCATATCTCATTCAAGTTCATATCTGCGGTAACTAACACACAGCAGACTTCAAATAATATTGACTGGATTAATTCACTAATTAATGATGAGCAAATGAGTTTCCTTCATTACAATTCCAATGTTTAGCAAAATTATATGCTAAAAAAATATATATCAGTTTCTTTTTGAGGTACAGGTTAGTTCTTTTTTGGATCAGTAAACAGTTTGATACAAATGGTTATTTTGGGAACTTAACTATAAAATATAATTACTAAATTTTTGGTGGTCATTACTGAGCTTTCAGGCAAAACTGGTTTCCTCTTAAAGTACATTAGCAGAAGTAAATATATAAATACAAGGAATATTTTTTTTCCTTTTTGTCTTTTTTCGTGACCAGCAACAGATCGCAACCCTCAGTGTCGTGCCCGTACCGGACTGGGACCGGCAACGGGATCGCAACCCTCGGTGTTGCGCCCGCACCTCGCTCAGCCAGTGAGCGGCTGGTCTGTATGTGGGATCCGAACCCTCGGCGGGAGCGCCGCCGCACTCCCAAGTGGCACACTGTAGCAGTGCGCCACCGGGCCGGCCCCTACAAAGAATATTTTTGAATGCTTGTTATATGTCAGGCACTGTTGTTAGCATATTTCATATTTCATGTGTTAACTTGCTTTTTATTCCAGAGTGGTGTTTAAATTCTCATTTTTCTGTTGAGGAAACTGTGGCCCAGAGAGGTTAAGTAACTTTCTCAGTGTCACAGAACTATTAAGTGCTGGGGCTGGGATTCAAACCCAGGCAGTCTGACTTCTAAGTCTGTGTTTGATATGAACATTTGGCTTATCCCAGCTACAGCTGGATTCCTCTGCCCCTTGAGATTTAAATACTATTTCCTGTGGGAGTCCAAAGCCTTGTCCCAGATTTGACATTCCCATAGATACCTCTTGCTCCAAATGCCCGCTTTTACTGAGTTAATTCATTCAAAGGATCTCTTGCTGTCCCATGACGAAGACTTTGTTTTAGCAAGAAAAACATCTTCTTGTTGAACATTAGCCAACTTAGTTTTTAAAAGATCTGGGCCTTCCCATCGAAAGCAACTTTTTTTTCCTAATTGATTTTTAAGTTTTTTATTAATAATATGTAACATGTATAATGCAACCCCTGTGACATGCCTGAATTATGACACCCATGAACCCACCAGGGTACTCAGGATCGATTGCTGCTGACACCTTTGTGTCTGTGTCTTTTCTCCCCAGCCCACCCCAACCCCAGCCTGAGCCCTGCAAATCAGCCTTGTGTCTTTTCGAAAACAGTTTTGTTATATGCTTATGTCCCTAAACAATGTATAGTTTGTTTTTGAGCTTTACAGAAATGATTTCATACCGTGTATCATCTTCTATGCACTTTGTATTTCTGAGACTCTATCATGATATCACTTGTAGCTGCAGTTCATTGCTTTTCATTGTTGTATCGTATTCCATTGGGCAAATATGTCAGGTTTTATTTACCCATTCTTTTACTGGTGGACAGTAGGTTCATTTCCAATGTTGCACTCAGGCTTACCTCTGCATATTTAAACCAATCAGCAGCAACAGAGGCAGTCACCTTCCTGTGAGGGGATCCACTCTTCTCAGAAGGCACTCGTAGTCATAAATAGCAGTTTTTCCTCCATTCAGCTATGTCAATTCACTGAGTACATACTTAGTGCCTGCCAGGCACCTGGCACTATCCAGAGCTTTGTGTAGATTATTATTCCATATAAATTCATGTCATTAGTGTCATGTTGTCTTTCAGGTGTATGGTTTAGCAGAAGTGCTGTATTAAAAGATCTCAATAAACAATATTTAATATGCTCAAGAGCATTAGAATCTTTAAATTATCACAGTGTGTTGAAAGAAATACAGAAAAAATGGGACTAAGTAATTGCATTTGTTGATTCATTTTAGGTGCGGGGGCAACACCGAGGGTTGCGATCCGTTGCCGGACACGGAAAAAAGACAAAAGACCAAAAAAAAAGTAGTTTCTAGCTAGTATTTCTTTCCTACCAGTGAGTCATTTATAATACAGTTTGAAATTAGCAGATAGACTTATACCCATGTTCCTGCAGTAGCAGAAATTAGAATGAATAATCTGTATGCATTTCTCAATGTACATAAAAATGCAATTTAGAAAAAAACTCCTACTTTATAAATGATGTCACTCTTTCTCAGGCAACCCTAATTAAAGGAATATTTTCTTTTGTACCTTTAACAGAAAGCATTAAGTGCAGGTCTCATTTCATTCACTCAGTAAGTATTTCTTGTGGGCCTGTGTTGTGGGAGACACTGGTCTAGGCCTTGGAGCACAGTGGGAAGCCGAGCCAAGCCCCTTACACAGGGGCACATCCTAGTGGGAGGAGTCAGCCAGCCATGGACACAGAAGACCATGCAAAGTAGTGAAGAGTGCTGAGCAGAGGTCAGGAAGGTCAGCAACATTTGAACAGAGACCTGGATGCCTAAAGAGTAAACCATGTGAACACCCAGGGCCAGGGGCCAGGGGGCATTCCAGGCAGATGGAACAGTGAGTGTAAGGACTTGCAAGTGGTCTGTGCTTGGAATATTTAAAGATAGTACTTTAGTATGAGACCAAACCTATCCTCGTCCACACTTCTGTTTTTCAGGCATTCGAGATGTTTCTAAATGGAGTGAGAGAACAAGGAAGCCACTAGAAGCCCTGTACGGGTATGACTACTTTGCCAAAACCTGTGATAAGTGGGTGGATGGCATGAGACAGTTCACACATCTACCAGATGGTAGGTTGCATGGAGTATTTAATGGTTCCTTTGCCTATTAGAGAGAATGTTTGAATTCCTCCCCTGATGTTCCAGAATTCCTTCATGATTAATGAATCCACCCATTATCCTTCCACACTGATGTGTGCACAGAGAATACTAGTTATTGTATACAATACAAGGTCTTGTATAATAAACCTGCCTAAACTAGAGACAGGACTGCATGTGTAAAGGAGCATGTATTCCTGCATGTATTATTGAGTCTGTAATAGCAAATTATTCTTTTTCCTTCTAATCCTTTGTGTGATGACAAAATAATTCTCCATAAGCTTCCAATAGTTTGTTTTCTAATTCCAGAATGGGTCATTAAAAAACAAGCCACAGTATAGACAATATTTTTTCCTTTTTTGCACATTTAAATGTGTCGCCCCTCTACATCCTCTGTTAGTAGGACAAGAAAGGAGGAAGTTTGTCATGATCCTCAACACCAGCAGAATCCATATGAAGAAGAGAGGGTTCAGTTATTTTTCCATCTTCAGAGCTAAGTTATATGACCTCAGCCATGAACAGAAGTCTCCCTTCCTTTATCTGAAAAATTAACAAGATTTCCATTAACCTTAAGAAATTTACATCTTTAAGAGAAATTCTAACTTAAAGTCTATTTTTGTACAGCTGTTTATGTTTGTAATCTCTCAAACATCCTTTTTTTTTTTTTTTTTTTTTCTTTTTTGTCTTTTTTACTGA
>NW_007731265.1:26308-41610 GCF_000696425.1 Galeopterus variegatus | reverse complement strand
AATGGGATCGCAACCCTTGGTGTTGCGCCCATACCGGGTACCGGCAACGGGATCGCAACCCTCAGTGTTGCGCCCGCACTGCGCTCAGCCAGTGAGCGGGAACCGGTCTCCACATGGGATCCGAACCCTCGGCGGGAGCGCCGCCACGCTCCCAAGCGGCGCACTCTCTAGTGCGCCACCGGGCCAGCCCTCAAACATCCTTTTAATTGCTGAAAGAATAGAGTAGCTATGATCTGATAGCTATTTGGAGCACATTGTCACAAATTGGTTGTGATCGAAGGACCAATTTGATCTGTTAGGTAATCATTTCCAGCATGAGTCATCTATCAAAACTTGCACAATGAAAAATTCTTTTGGAAATGTTACTTTTCTGGTTTAAGTTCAAAACAGCAAATACATGCCTTATAATGATCTTGTTCAAAGGCAGTATGCACCCGTAGGAACAGGTCCTTGAAATGTGTTTCCCTCTGCTATTAAAACAAAGATACCATAGGGCCGGCCCGGTGGCACACTGCTACAGTGCGCCGCTTGGGAGTGCGGCGACGCTCCCGCCAAGGGTTCGGACCCCACATACAGACTGGCCGCTCACTGGCTGAGCAAGGTGCAGGCGCGACACCGAGGGTTGCGATCCCGTTGCCGGTCCCAGTCCGGTACGGGCGCGACACTGAGGGTTGCGATCCGTTGCCGGTCACGAAAAAAGACAAAAAGGAAAAAAAAAACAAAGATACCATAAAACAGTGTCTGAGATAGTTCTCCATTAAAGAGGGCACATTTGTGAAATGTAAACTTTTATGTTTTATCGAAGAGATCAGTGGAAAGATTGGAAGATTCAAAAACAGAAATAGAGTTAAATCAGCAATTCAAAAATACATCATGGTACAGAGGACCTAACAGTGTGTAAATCATCTCACAGCAGGACTGTTAATAGCTTGTCTTGCTTCTGTGCCAGTTTGGCAGAGCTTTCTGTTCATTACTGTGCCCTCACACAGATGACACTCAGTTTAGCATAGGGGTTAATTGCCCAGCTTTGGAGTGAGACAGGCCTGGGTTTGAATTCTGGCTTTGCCGCTTGGCTTGCTGTTGGGATGAATTTGGGCAGATGACTTAGTTTCTCTAAGCTTCGGTTTCCTGTCTGTGACCCGGAAATACTAATACCTACCTCATAAAGTTGTTGTGGGGATTAAATGAGATAATATATGTTCTGCTTTGGTATAGAACTAAGTACAATGTGTCTAATAAAAGGTTGTTATTACCGTTGTTATAAAAGTTCTTAATTTACAAGTAAGTTTACATACTAAATGAGTTAAAACATGTAACTACTCTAAGTGTTTCACAGGCGTGAAATGTTGAAACAGCTCCTGACACATAGTGAGCACTCAGTAACATTGGCTTTAATCACTATCATTTGATTCTATAATTGGCAGGTATGTGTCCTCCCAGGGACAGGAGAGGGAAGCTTCAGAGACCCAGAGAAGTAATTAATAGTCAACAGGTCCCCTTCTCCTTTAGCAGGCAGCGACCCTCCACTGAAGATCAGGGGAGGGGCCTAGGCTCAGGCCCCCAGCGTTTTCAGTGAGCTGCCGCACTCTCCTCTCCACCCAGGCAGAGAAGGAAGGGAGGATGAGGAAGCCAGGAACCTTAGACAGGCTCTCTCTTTAGCCTCATGACAGCCCTAGAGGAAAACTGCCCCTGTGTGAAACTGAAGCTCAAAGTGGTTAAGGAGACACCAGGATTTCACAGAGGCAGGAAGTGCAGTGCAGGACTGGAGCCCAGATGGTGCCGTGATGATAGCCTTAGAAACAGTGTTATAAACGGGGTTAGGGCCTAAAGTCAGTCTCTCAAAAGTATGTCAGTCAAGAGTGTCACAGAGGCACAAGTGATGAAGAGAAGCTTCACCACCACCTGTGAATTGTACTTCATTGTGAGGCACATAAGCTTTGACGGCTCAGAGACATGTTATCCAGCTGTCAAGAACTGCCCCATGCAATATAAAGAGTTATGGGGTCTTTGATTTTCCCACTATTTTACATGCAATATGAATTTAAATTGGGCAAAGCTGCTTGTTTACTAGTAGAGTTTAAAAACAAACAAAAAAAAACAGAGAAAGGGAAAAGGAAATCCAAAGAACACTAGAGCTGGAAGTAAGACCAGGCATGGTCAAATCCAGAACACTGTTTTCACAGACAGGGAAACTGAGGTCTGGCGGGGGAACATGACTTGCCGAGTTCTCTGTCTCCTTGTCTGGAGCATGGCTGCACTAAAGCAGGTCCTCGTGCTGCTGTCTTTCAGGTGGCATCTGTCGGCACTTGCTGCCCCTGGTCCAGTGCCCCACCTTGATCGTGCATGGTGAGAAGGATGTTCTGGTCCCGGGTTTTCATGCCGACTTCATACACAAGCATGTGCGAGGGTCACGGTGAGTGCAGGCACCACATCGGCATTCCCTGCCCTGGAAGCATTAAGTAAATGGGAGAAGCTACAGGAAGAACAAGGAGCAGTAGGAGTTGGGATTTTAGGGTGCACACCCCTGCCCCATTTTGCCAATGTCGGTAAATAGTACTGCTGTATTTTGGATACCATGGACTCCTGTGGGACAGGAGCCCTGATCTGTGGGTGACCAATAATTGGAAGGGAAGGTGCTCTCAGATAAATATCTCTCGTCATAACAAATGGCAAATGTGCTAATAGGTAGTAAATTCTCGAACACTGGTAACAGTTTAGATTTATATCAACCACTGTAAACTGAAATGATTTCATATAATTTGGGAATTTTCAGTTCAGTTTTTTATCATGTGAAAGCACTACCTACTCAGTAAAAAAATTTGGAAAACCGAAAAAAGAAAATGAATTACCCATTGCTTGCTACCCATTTAGTTACTATCATTATTAGCACTTTTGTATGTAGATATCATTCTATATTCTTTTTTTCCCACTTAAAATTATTTTGTAAACTTTTCATGTTGTTTCAGCCTTAAATATGTCACACTGTAATGAGAAACCCGTATTCAGAATCACAAAACACCAACGTATACCAAGCCATGTTGGTGGCTCCCTCAATTAAAATGCAGGCACATATCATTTGTTCTTTTTATCTTTACTTCTGCCAACAGACCTTGGATGTCAGAAAACCTTATAAGATATGCCAGCAGAAATTCTGTTATTCAATCCCATCAATTTTTGTATGTAATAGAAATTTATATTTTAGATACTTTGGCTGACACAAGGGCCAGCTTTTGCCATTACTTTTATCAGGAGTTGAATAAATTCATCACCTCCTTTACATGCAGCAGATGCATATCCTGGAGGTGAGAATGGGGTGTGACCATTAAACAAACGTATTAGAAAATATCCAAGTGAGTATGGACCCCTTCGGAGACTATGTATGCATTTTGGACATCTCTGAATTACTCAGTACGTCTTCAGAATTCTATGAAATTCTTTTGAAATTGGATTTTATTAGTGACCTAAGAAAATCTTCCCTCCCTCACCACTTTCCCTCCAGAAGCCAATTTCTGATGCCTATGCATTTTGGACATCTCTGAATTACTCAGTACGTCTTCAGAATTCTATGAAATTCTTTTGAAATTGGATTTTATGAGTGACCTAAGAAAATCTTCCCTCCCTCACCACTTTCCCTCCAGAAGCCAATTTCTGATGCCTCCTGAGGGCCAGCACTGCTGAACATGGCTGTTAGTGGTCCCTGTCCTCAAAGCCTTGCCACCCAGCAGGGACAGCAGGCACAGAAGCAGCTCCACTGCCTCCCAGTCAGACTCTCTAACATGATGTATTTAACAACAGATTCCTCTGAGAATTTTTAAATGTGGGGAAAATGTTTCTTATTCTATAATAAATACAATTACCATAAACATTTATAATTCCTGTACCCATATAGCATTTTTTAAAATTAAAAGGCATCTCTTTACTCCACATATTTTCTCCTATATCATTTCCATCATGAATCCAAAAAATATACATGATCATATATAATGAATAATCCGTTTGGCTAGAACATAAAGTGAGGAATAAAGGTAGAAGTTAGGTTAGGATTACACTGTGGATGGACATAAAGCTTAAATTGATTTAGTAGCCAATAAAAGGTATTTTTATACTAAGGTTTAATAAAATTGTAATACTAAAATTCAAATAGTATACTTTTTTATTAATCCTTCTGAAAGTTTTCTATATAATCTATACAATCTTAGCTTTTGTAATTGTATGTATATATTTACAGTGTACAAGGTGATGTTTCCATATAGCATTTTATATTTTAAAAATTATTTTACGTACAATGTGTAATTATACTTCATGACAAACAATGAAAAAAATTATCCATTTTAAATGTATGAGAAATCAAAGCTGAGAGGGTATTAAGCAATTTTTCAAGGTTGCATAGCTAGTAAATGACAAACCTAGATTGTTTTTCTCCTAATATAGTGTGTTTCCACCACATCACAGCTGCCTCTCATAAATATACTCTTACTATGATAGTAAGATGCCTGGAATAATATTCTAGGTGACCTGGTTAATTGTCTCCTAGCTTCAGAAACATCAGGTTTTTTCACACCGACAGGCACGGTAAATGCAGTGTGTTCCCCTGAAGAGCCAGGTTCAATAAAAGCCAGTCTGCAGGAAAGTTTAATTTAGGAATTCTGTTCCAGACCCATCTCCTAGCAACAAAATACATCAATATGGGAGAAAAACATACCATTATCAGGCAGATGTTAATTCTTTCTGTAGACTATTTTCTGGAAGAACATTTTCTTAGAGGAATATTCTCTGGAACAGATAGGTTAAAGGTAAAGTGTTGTAAGTAATGCTTGTCCAAAACTGGCTGGTATTTTCCGCTCACTGCCTTCCTCTGCTAAAGAAACCCTTTATGTTTGGCTGGTTAGTTTATTTGGGCTTCGCAAAAGGAAGGCAGATTCCTTGAGTACCACAGTCTCCTGTGGTTCTGTGCACCAGGCAGTCTGAACACAGGGAAGCAACTCAGTGCAGCAGGCTTCCGATCAGCAGGCATTTCCTTGTCTTGCTAGGGAAATTAGACTTAAAGGCACAGTCTGTCCCTTCACAGATTTTTACCAAGAAATACATACTGTGTGTAAAACAGATACCAAACTGCCTTTCCTGTCTCAGAAGTTATTTTGTCTCTTTCTCTTTCCTTTCTTTGTAGGAGAATAATAGAATCTCTTGGAATCAAAGAGGCCTTAGAGATCATTCAATTTCACTGTTTTAAAAAGTTGTTTTTAGGCAGTTGAACCCCTCTCCTAACAAACTCTTATGCAGAGTCTGAGATATGAAATGCAAAATATGAGCTGCTCTGATGACAGCAGGGTGGGAAGCAGACCCTGCCCTTGGGCCCTGTTGCCCTGGCCCAGCCCTCCCCCTGCCTGCCTTGCCAGCCTCTGTGTGGGTGTCCCTATTCCCAGGCATGGCGTCACCCACGAGGCCAACCCCAGCTGCATCCAGAAAGTTCTTGCTGAGCACAGGTTGCACCCCTTGGACTCTGGGGTCGAGATGGATAGGCCCTGGGGGACAGGAGAGGATGTCACTGCATGGCTGGGTCAAGCTGCAAGTACGCTCAGGTGTTTATTAGTGAGCTAGGGCTGCTGTCACAAAGTACACAGACTGGGGGGCTTAGGTAACAGAGGTGTATTTTCTCACAGTTCTGGAAGTCTAAAATCAAGGAGTCGGCAGGGTTACTCTCCTAAGGCCTCTCTCCTCGGCTTGTAGATTGCGTCTTCTCCCTGTATCTTCACACATCTTCTCTCTGAACCTGTGTCCAGATCTCCTCCTCTTTTGAAGACACTAGTCATAATGGATGAGGGCCCATCCTTATGACCTCATTTTACCTTAATTACCTCTTTAAGGACTCCATATCTAAGTAAGGTCACACTCTCAGGTACTGGGAGTTAGGACTTCAGCATATTAATCTGGGGGACACAATTCAGCCCATAACGTGTTTCCGAGGAGGTGCTCAGCTCTCAGGAATTAGAAGCCCAGCAGAGTTCCATGTCTGGTTTCAGACCAGGTGCAGAAGACTGGGCCCTTGCTGGACTCCCCCCTGTCCCTTCACCCCTTTCTTCTGTGGCCTGGTCTGATGCACTGCTCCTTCAGTTCAGCTCAGAGGACTGCTCCTCAGTGAGACTTCCTTGACTCCAGCTCACCCTGCAGTCACTCATCTTTCTGAGGTCACGTGGCTCCTTGTCCATGCCTTCCTTTTTACCGCTGCCCGCAAGTGAGTCTAACATTCTTCCTATTGGACGCTTCAGCCCAATCCCAGGAAGTAGTCCAGAATATCTTCAAGTGCCCAGTGCATGCTCAAAGAAAGAGAAGGCGAGAGCGGGAGGCATGCAGAGGGCGAGTCTCTGGGGATGGGCCGAGGCACTGGGACCAGGCCAGGCAGGAAAGAACCCAAGGGTGAAGGCTGTGTGTGCAAAGAGTTGGCACCTTGGGTTCGTGTCAGCTAAAAGGGAGAGGTGGGGAACGGCATCTTGCCTGGAGACCAGCGTTGGTATTTTGGGTTCCTGAGCAACATTCGTAGCAGTGGGGTTAAGGGCACCAACAGGGGACTCAGACGGACCCACGTTCGAGGGTTGGCTTGGTCCCTAACTGTGCCATTGAGCACTGCACATGATATTTCTGTACCTGTTTCCTCATGTGTAAAATGGAAATGATGATACCTATCATCTCAAAGAATTTTTTTGAGGAATGAATGAGGAGGTATTTGTACATTTAAGACTTAGAAGAGCTCAACACATGGTAGCTGCTGCTTTTGTGGATGGAATGCAAGTGTGAGTTCAGGTGAGAAGGGCCCCCAGAAGGCATCAGGGTATAGCTTGATATTAGGTGGGGCAGATGGCCCTCTGCCCCAGCTTTCAGGACCATTATTACTGTAGGTGTAGAGTTAGTAGTATTAGTGTAGCATTGTTAGTATCATAGTAGTATTAGTGTAGGGCAAATTAGGGGTCTCCAGAGAAACGGAACCAATAGGGTGTGTGTGTGTGTGTGTAGAAAGAGATTTATCGTAAGGAATTGGTTCACGCAATTATGGAGGCTGACAAGTCTCAAGATCCGCAGGGTGAATCAACAAGCTGGAGACCTAGGAGAGGCAATGGTGTAATTCCAGTCTAAGTCCAGCTGCCTGAGACCCAGGAGAGGCGATGATGTAGTTAGTTCTAGTCTGAAAGCCAGCACGCTTGAGACCCATGAAGAGCTGATACTTCAGCTTGAGTTCAAAGGTAGAAAAAGCTGATATCCCAGTTTGAAGGCCATCAGGCAGGAGAGAGACCCTCTTACTCAGCCTTTTTGTTCTATTCAGGCCTTCAACAGATTGAACGAGGCTCACCCACATTAGGGAGGACAGTCTGCTTTACTCAGCTTACTGATTCAAATGTTATTGTCATCCATAAACACCCTTATGGACACATCCAGAATATTGTTTGACCAAATACTGAGCTCCCTGTGGCCCAGTCAAGTTATAATTTTATATATAAAATTAACCATCACACTGGGTGCCTGCTCCTGTCCACAAGGGTCTTGGCCTTGTGGTGGGCTTGCAGAGAGTGTGCGGGCAGGCCAGCTGTGAGGGGGAGACTGAGCCATCTAGGTAATGGACTGGATGCTGTCCTCTGTCTGATGACAGTAGGAGGAAAGGGTCTTTTCTGTGGCTTCCTTGGCTTTTCAAGTCTGGCCACTAGGCCAGCCAGTAGGAGCTGTCCACTAGCTGGAGTGACATGAGTTGACCTAGGTGAACAGGATTCATACTAGTGACAAAGATTTGTTTTCAGCTCTAGAAAAGTGAGGTCAGGGTACTGGGGTAGACATGAAGGAGGGCGGTGCTGCAGCTTCCACTTCTGAACACTTCCAGCCTGGCCGGCAGTGAGTGCCCCCCTCTCCTAATGCCCCAGGGCCCTGCCCCACCACTCACCATCCGCCACCCCCCCCACCCCCCCCGCCCAGTGCCATTTTAAAGCCTCCTCTCTGCCCACTGGCTGCTCAGGTGGAGGGGAAAACAACTCCAGACTCTGCTTGTGGTCATGTTATAGGATTAACTGCAAATAGAATTAGCCAGTATTTTCAAAGTTGAGTCTTTTGCAGTTCAAAAACAGAGGGATCTGACCCATTCTAGACAAATTTTACCCACCACATTTTGTAGAAACTCTCAGAAGGGACAGATCTTTCAGTTGGAGGTATTGTGTTAGCCGACAAGTATAAAGAAACTGCTCCCAAGTTGGAGCATTCCTTTAATAAGCTGCACATAAGTAGAACCATCTTAAAGACTTTTGCACACCATAAAGTGCAATACAAATAGAACAATAAAATAATAGCAGACATTTATTAAGTGCTTACTGTGTGCCCACAGACCTTGTGCTGCGTACCTTAAAAGCATGGTCTCATTTCATCCTCAGAATAATCCCATAGGGAGATACTATTACTATCCCCATTTTCCAGATGAGGAACTGTGGGTTAGGGAGATGATATAACTTGCCAGGGTAGATCCCATGCTGGTTAGACCAGACGTGTCCTGATTCCATGAAGCCCTTGCGTTTCACCCTGTGATGGCACCTCCAACCTACATCCAGCCACCACAGGAAGGAGACGCTCACTGCGGTCAGAGGCCCTGGCCACGTTCCTGTGGTCCCAGCAGGCTCGGAAGGGCTTCGTCCTGCACGTACTATTTAAAGCATCAATTCAGCAGACCCTGACTGCCCAGCAGTATCCTGCTCCAATCTGCAGCACTGCCAAAAAAGCAGCCTAGGAGGCAGTTTTCTTTCTTTCTAATGCTTGAGACATGGTTGCATTTGAGAAAAGGAGCTTTTCTATCAGAAGTCTGCCCCCCATTCCCAAGTTGCCTGGGCGGCCGGCCATCAGGCTGAGAGGGGAGAGCCCGCTGGCCAGGGCATGGGCTGAGGGCCTGCTCCCCCAGGCTTTACCCTCTGAAAGGACCCTGTGGTTCACCCATTGTTACCTCTTTCCTAGGTGGCATTTTCTAGAAGGAGCAGAATGAAAAAATAAACCGTTTAGTTTCTGAATAAAAAGGGGCTGTTGATGGCAACCAGGTTAGGATGGCATCAAAAGGAATGCCTGGAAGCCTCCCCATCAGCCTTGTTGCTCCAGTTTCATAATGGAAGAGATCCTGGTAGCAGCAACCAGCCTGCTTTAGCTTCCACTTGAAACAAAAGTGCTCACAGACTTACTGGCAGCTTTACTTTATGGGTTCATAAATAATTTAGAGTTTTATCACATTGATCCAAAGTGTGGGCATGCTGCGGCACCTCACTCATGGCCTTTTACTGTGAAAGCTGGAAAAGGTTCACATGAGGAAAGAGGCCAGCATCATGAGGAAAGAGGCCAGCATCATGAGGCCAGCGTCTCACTTGTGCCACCTTGACCCAGCAGGACTTTATCAAGCAGAGGTAAAGTAACCACTGAATTTATACCATGGGATTAGACAGCTTTGCTTGCCTCAAAAGATCTCTTTTTGTGAAGGGGCCAGATGGAATGAGGAATCTGCCCTGGCAAATAGGAATCTGTGTTTACCCTCTCAGAAGCCCCCTCATGCCCACCTGTGCCATATGTTTAGCAGTGAGGGGCTTCCTACTAATTTTCCTGGAGAATGTGATTGTTTGAAAACCACTCTCCATGGAACAAGTGATTAGATCCTTTGCTTATTTGGGTTAGAATCCAGGGCAGACATGGTGGCTGCATTGCCTTGACAGCTGATATTTACATCTGATTATTATGCTGCTGATCCCAAGAAGGAACACAAGTAGGTTTTAGGTATAATAAATCCTGTGTCAGACCTATAGGATGAAGGTATACAAAGGACCTTGAAATGACTCCAGAAAGGTGTCAAGGAGAACAGTTTTCTTTATCCATCCATTCAGCCATCAGAGCAGGTCTCCCATATTTTTAATAAAGGGAACCTAGTTTTTACTTCCCCAAGATCTAGAGATTCCTATAGGAAGAGTATGGACAGCACTGAATGGCTAAATAGAAGGGATTCACAGCTGGTGTTTTTCCTTCCTTATCAGAACGAGTATATTGTGAAAACAAGGTAGAGGACTTCAAGTTTGGCATGTCTGGGTTTCCCTGCCTGAGAATCCAGCTTAGTGCAGATTGGGGGATGCATTTTACCTAGGCATGCCCTCCCATGGCCCTTAGCATCATTGGTAGTTGGTTTTTTTCTGCCTCCTAAAAACGGAGGCCTTCAGCATCTCTGCAAGTCTGTATGAAAACAAGGTAGAGGACTTCAAGTTTGGCATGTCCGGGTTTCCCTGCCTGAGAATCCAGCTTAGTGCAGATTGGGGGATGCATTTTACCTAGGCATGCCCTCCCATGGCCCTTAGCATCCTTGGTAGTTGGTTTTTTTCTGCCTCCTAAAAACGGAGGCCTTCAGCATCTCTGCAAGTCTGTTCCTTGTGTCGGGCAACTGGGATCCTACCTTTGGGGTTGATGCAGCTCATCCTCCTTTTCTGAACAGCATTAAAATTGAATTTAGAATGGTCTAGTTATCCTTAATGGCATTATTAACTTTCCAAGCACCTCAGAAAGATGCCAACTGTATATCTTCCTTTCAAGGTGATGATCTTGTTGCCCCATCCCCGCGCCCGACATGGCTGAGTCGCAAGAGAGCCAGCGTCCTGCAGGGACATCCCACTTCCCCACAGTCCTCCCAAGTGCCCAGCACATGAAAGCTCTTACCCCCGGTGTTGAAAGATCAGAGAATTAGGCAGTGTGGTAACTGGCATGCCCCAGTGCAGTCATTTTAATGTCCAATTTCATTGTAGACAAAATGGCTTGAACTTGTGCTCACATCCTGGAAGCTTTGTTTAAAACTTTTACTATATCTATAATTTTATAGCTAACCAATAAAATATAGAACTGAGAGAAGGCTGCCTTTGATAGAGAAATTGCAAACCAGTCCCATTTGACCAAAATCCTATGGAAAGGAAGAAGCCTTGCAAGGACTGTGAGGTGTGCAACTGTGGCAGCTGCACAAGTGGCCGCCGGGCACAGAACCGCCAATGCCGTCCCCAAAGAACTAGGGGCTTCCCCATTTGGCTGGTGGCTCGTGTTCAGACTCACTTGTTCAGTGTTCCCAATGTGATAGGAACTGAGGCCAGCAGACTGGTGGTGGCTGCAAATTGCAATCTTCACTTTCCCACTACACAGATGCCCCAAGAAACTCACCTGCCCACCCCGTGAGTTTTGCCCTTTCTTATCTTCCCAACCTTCTCTTTTCAAATCAGCTTCATTAAAATGGACTTTTTTTAAGTAACCACCAGATCACCTGACCCGCTCTGTCAGTTTTCCCGTCAAACCATTTGCTGCCTGACATGATTGTAAATGTAACGCGTGTCTATTGCTGTGAGGTTTGTGCCTCACAGTTGCCTCCAGGGTGCTCATCACCTCTAAGGGGTTTCACGCGTGTGGCTGTACTCATGGAAGGTTGATGCTGTTGCCTTACATTTTCCTCCCAGTAGCAGTCATAGGAAAAAATGAGGCAGTTTTTCACTTTAGAGTTTTATGAAATACTGGGGAAGGTAAGAGGTTTTTAAATGTGTCATTGATCGAAAGCTTTTTTGTTTTTTAGGTTGCATCTGATGCCAGAAGGCAAACATAACCTGCATTTACGCTTTGCAGATGAATTCAACAAGTTAGCAGAAGACTTCCTACGATGAAACTATCCCGGAAGCATCTAGTCTTGGTGGCTCCTTACCATGGGCTTGATCATGGTACTGTGTGTTACCTTCATGCCTTTAAACCTCCTCCCTGTGTCACACCTCAGCTAACCTCCTTCCCATGCTTTCTGCCCTTCCCTATAATCTGACATATTGAAAAGAGCTTAAGCTTCACTACCTACAAAAATCAAATCTGATTTTTGAACATTAAATGGTGAATTTCTACCATTGTCTTAAAAATTAAATTCCTGCCATAATTTACTTTCAAATAAATTTCAGGTAGATCATTTGTAGTGTTGATGTTTGCTATTTTAGGACATCTTGAATTTACACTGTACCTTTTATCTGAGATGTATGAGCTTCATTTACCTTTCTATTTCTATTTATCACATTGCTCAAAGACAAGTGGAGAAACAGAAGACAGTCCTTACCAAAGGTCTTCAGTTGTACAGATGCATAGAGTATCTGGAATAGCAGCAAATAAGGTGAGAAGCTTTGCCTTATCCCAAGAACACTCTCCACTCCTGGATCACTTTTCAGAGATCCCTTACTTTCATGCTTTGGGGCCCTGAAGATGAAAAAATGTGTATGTTCTTCTCTCCTACTAAAAGGGCAGGGATGCTATTAATTAAAACCACTAAAGCAGGAATCCTATGTCACTTAAAATTAAACCCTGAAACTTTATACGTAAAACATTTAGTGAAAGAATAAAAATGATTTGAAGTGAGAATAGAGCCGTCATGGTTTTATACACATGCTTTTTTATTAGTGTAGATATCTTAACAGACAATACTGTAATTCTGAAGTGAGTTCCACATTATTACATCAACAGTGTGTATTTCTGACGGAGGCAAAACTGAGCACCATAGTATACACATAGAAAGACCATGCTGGGGAAGACAGAAGGTCACTAAGTGTGCACGACTTATGGGACAGGAGCTCAAGCCTCGTCTTCCCCCTCCTCCTCCTCGAACTCCCCCTGCTCGTCGGCCGTGGCGTCCTGATACTGCTGGTACTCGGACACCAGGTCGTTCATGTTGCTCTCGGCCTCAGTGAACTCCATCTCCAAAAAACTTTCTATGCATTAGTGACCCTTAGAAACACTGGAAATTATAATAAAGGAGAAAGCAAGTTGAGGAAGAGGATAAATTTTTAAAAACCCAACTGCTTTTAAAATTAAGAACAGAGATAAGGGCTGGCCAGTTAGCTCAGTTGGTTAGAGTGCAGCCTCATGACACCAAGGTCAAGGGTTTGGATCCCTGTACTGGCCAGCTGCCAAAGAAAAATTAAAAACAGATAATTCTATAAATACTCAGATTCGGTACAATTAAACAGGCCAGGGTGAAGACACAATGTGGTCACGAGAGAGACAGGCTCTAAGCAGTTGTCTAAACCTCTGGTCAGCAGGCATTGGCCATCGGCTCCTTGAAGTGGTTACCTGTTGTCACTAGTCCTTTGAAATTACCTGTATCCTATTAAGCCCTGTTTGAAGTTTTTCCTGCTCTTTCTTCTTTCCCGTCAGAGACTACTCTGTAAAGGGAGGGTGAGAACAGCCGTCTGTGGACTGACATTGATCTCTGAGCTGTCCAGAGAGTGACCAGAGAAGCAACCGCCCGTGGACAGGGTGGAGTTAGGCCAGGACTCGGGGATTTCTGTGGACACAGTCTGACCTCAGCATTGGACGGGAAGAACTGTGATCTGCCTGGTTGTTAGGAAGAAGGTGAGTCATCGGGGCAAGTTCCTGCTGATCATGACTACATACCGAACACAAAGTTGTCTGGCCTGAAGATCTGGCCAAATGGTCCGGACCTGACCGAGTCCATGGTGCCTGGCTCCAGGTCCACCAGGATGGCTCGAGGTACATATTTGTTACCTGCAGGGAACAAGAGCTGACTTAGACCTGTGGTTGGCAAAGGAATCACAGGCAGGGTTGTGCTCTACGCGGCTTTCACAGCAGAATTCATTAGAATTCCAGCATCTGAGACAAAAGGGCAGAACAAGGGATTTTCTGCTTCTAAGAAAAAGGAGATACTGAGCATGCTTAGCCATGCAAACATGCAGGAGTCTTAAGTACCAATAGAGAAAAAGGAGATACTGAGCATGCTTAGCCATGCAAACATGCAGGAGTCTTAAGGACCCATAGGAAGCTTTTTCTAGCAGCTGGCATTTAAAATGAAATGCAGTAGCATTTCTTTGTCATCTGTGTGTTTCCAGGACATTCTGTCTGGCACAGTATGGAAAGCAAGGTTGCCTGGGCTAGAATGACCAGGTACTCACCAGCGGCTTCATTGTAGTACACGTTGATCCTCTCCAGCTGCAAGTCACTGTCTCCTTGGTAACTGCCGGATGGTAACTGCCTGTGGGGTCGATGCCATGCTCATCGCTGATGACCTCCCAGAACTGAAATGAAAAAAAGAATCCCATCGTGGCATGGCATCCCAAATATCACTAAGGATGGCCTTTTTTTTTTCACATGTCCTTGGAACAGCGGCTGTGTGGTCAGTTAACGAGTCCTAGAAGAGACCAAAGAGCTGTGCAGCCCTGTCTCCTGCAGCAGCTGCTGCTGAGGGGCTTGGAAATCCACAGAGCATCGCCATGTTATGGCGCTAGACTGAAAGGCTGGAAGGGGCCCTGGAGAAGGGGAGGCACAGCAGACCCCATTCTAGGGAAAGCCAGGGATGCAGGGGGCAGTGTCACCCAAGGCAGGGCTTGATGTCGCTGCCTCCCGGCTGATGGATGGGTCCTGGCAGGACTGAGGACCAGGTGGACACCAGTCTGAGGCTGCCTGCAGGGATCCATGTCTGCTGGCACAGATCCTGGGCAGCCCTCTGAGGGTGTGGGTTTATGCCACTGACCTACGTATTTGCCTCCGGGCACTGACCACAGCAGGGAAGGGTGGGCGGGAGCCCCTGTGAAGGAGCTGAGTGAAGGAGCCGTCCATCAGGCTCCATTGTGAATTTGCAGCAGGAAAGGGGGCGGGGGGTTGGGGGGCAATATGGCGGCTTTAAAAGCGACCACGTCCTCGTAGAGGCGCCCGCCCACACCCATGCACCATGCCAGTGCTGCGTCCCCGACTGCGGTGGGTCATGACAGTCCCACCCAGCGCAGTCACCTGCTGCCTCGCAGAGGGGAAACAAGACCTTCGTGCTACCTGTCATCGCGTCTAGAGAGTAACCTTGTTTAAGGGAATTTATCTAAACACCCTCGTCTGTATAACCCGAAGAGAAGCCTCTATAACATCTGCCAGTCCAATGACATTGCATTATTTCATTCAGATGGTATACAAAAATATACAATTTCACATGAAGCTGCTGAAGAAATATGACCATAGTCCCTATCCACATTTCAGAGACTAACACACCCAGGGGAATGCCAACGGCGTCCCACAGAAGGGCTGCGGTCCAAGGAAATTTAAAGGGCCTGATTAAAGGCACGCGCAGCTGCGTCGCCGCGCGCATCCTGGCAGGTTGGGAGGGTTCCTGGGCCCCGCCCGGCGGCCTCGCTGCGGAAATCGCCATTCGGGCTGTCCGGGGCCGCCGCAGCCTCCCCCGGGCCCCGGCCCCCGTCCTGGCCAGCACCCTCTGGGCCCCCAGCCTCAGCCCAAACCTTCGGGTTCCGCGG
>NW_007731265.1:17556-25753 GCF_000696425.1 Galeopterus variegatus | reverse complement strand
CGCGGCGTAGCCGAGACTGTGGCACCGCGAGGGGGAGCCGGGGCGCGGTGCGAAGTGCGGGGGCGCTCTGGCCGGTCGCCGCGGCCGCAGGGCCTCAGGTGGGCGCCCAGCCCCGGCATCCAGCGGCCGAAGGCGGAGCCGACGCCCCGGGCCCAGCCAGCCAGCCGCGCCCTCCCCGAGCCACGGGTGGGGCCGCACTCCTGCGCTGGGTTCTTCAGTCACGTCGCGGTCCCCACACCACCCACTCTGAACCCCCGAGAGAAGCTCGAGACCCGGTCCCGGAAGGAGGGGAGGGGCTGCCTCCAAACGGGGTCCTCGCCTCCCGGGGCGGGGGATAGACGGCGACACCCCTGGTGGAGCAGGGAGCCCGGAACTGAAGGTGCCTCTGCGGGGGTCTCCCTCTGGCTGTGCGCGGAGGCTTCTTGCGTCCGGGAAGGGCCCTGGGACTCTGTGCCGCGAGGATGAACGCCGGGAGGCGTGGGGACTAGCGGGGCCCCGGGGACCGCTGGCAGCTGTGGTCAAGGAACGCCAGGATGGCGCGGCGGGCGGCTCTTCACCTGTGCGTGTGAGAAGGCCGGTTGGCTTGGGAGGGACTCGAAGACGTGCTCCTGCTGGACTGTCACATGGCCGCTTCGAGCTCTTGAAAAGGCCTCTTAAATGTGGAAAATCCTGCGTGTGTGTGTGTGTGTGTGAGAGAGAGACAGGAAAGCGAGGAGGACGCGGTCACCGCGGAGGGCCACCAAGTCCTCCCGCCCCGCAGGCCGCTGCGCGGTGCGGCTGGACAGTCACTGGCCACATGTGGCTGCTGAGCACTTGAAGTGAGTCTGAACTGAGATGTGCCTGAGAGTAAAACACAGGGTTTCATAGGCTCAGTTAAATGAGGTAAAATATTCTATCACTATGTTTTGAATATTGACTACACATCAAAAGGGTAATGTTTGGGTATATCATGTTAAATAAAATATTTTTTGAAATGAATTTCACTTGTTTCTTTTAACTTTTAAGAAGGTGACTACTAGAAAACTTAAAATTATGTACATGGGTCACATGCGATGCTGACCTCATATTCCTGTTGACCAGCACTGGTCCGAGGTGAGCATCATGACTACCCCAATTTCACAGCTCAGAAAGCGAGGCTGAAAGACCTGACAAGCCCCAAAGCTAGGAAGTGACGGAACCTACACTCCTTCTACCAGGAGAAAGCTCAGGTGAGTTTTAAAGGAGTGGGCACGATGTAGTAAGGACCAAGCTAAATTATTCTCAGAGATGGTCCTGGACACTGGCAAGGGGAGCACGGGCCTGGGGACTGCTCTGTCTGCCAGCACATCCACCTTTTCCTCTCTGGGGCCCGTTTCTCCAACTATAGAATGAGGATAATTATAAGTCCCCCGAGCTGGCTTTGTGAGCAGGAAATGAGAAGCTCTATATGAAAGCAGGGTGAGTTTATGGAGCAAAAATGCCTCCATAAAACCCAAGGTGATGATGCCATTGTAAATATGAGTCCTACTTGTCCTTTAATATTAGAGGTGTGACATGAAAGACGTCCCCTGTGAGTAGCCTCTTGGGCCAGCTCATGTCTTTGTCACCCCTGCTTTAGGAAGCTGGTCTTCCCAGGTGCTTCCAGCATGCAGGCCGGTGCCTGGCACCTCCTGTCAGGCTGGGGATGGATTTCCTAGACATTCTCTTCCTCTGTCCCCTCCCCACGCTGCTGGGGCCCACTGGACAGCCTGTCCCACTGATGCTATTCCCAGATACTCAAGGTGTGGCCTCCAGCCTCTCCCAACCCCTACCCCCAGCTCCCACATTTTGGCTCTTCACAACCAGCCAGAGCCTTCCAGAACCTCTCTGATAATGGCCCTTCTCTGAGTAATTTCACAGATTACATGGTTCCCCAAAGAGTTTTTGAAGATAATTGCCTCTTGGCCTTTGTTGTTTAATTCAAGATGGAAATTTTGAGCCAAGTAGAAGCAGAGGATGAGACCTGGAAGGAACAATGCTAGGGACATGGAGACCCCTAACAACTGGGCATTTCCCTACTTGAGGAGCACTTGGATAGCCCCCGAGGAGTGTGCCCACTCTGCTGCTTCCTAGCTTGTCCTCCAGCAAGTCCCCTAACCTCTCTGAGCCTCTATGACCATATCCAGAAAATGGAAATGTGTTTTTGTGACGTTGTGAAGATGAGAGGAACATTTGTGAATGGGACATTTGTGAGTATATAAGTAAATGACAACATTTACTAGGACTGAGGACTGTCTGCTTTGTGGACTACTGGCAGCAAATGTTCTTGGTAAGTCTGCCTCCTCCTGCCACCCAGCATACCCCCCAACCCCCACCCCTGCTTCTTGCTCCCTGGCCCTCCCCACCCTAGCACCGGCCCCTGCTGTCTATTGATACATAGTCAGAGAAAAACACGCAGATTTTAAAATAACCCCTGCTCTACCTAAGGTGACGCATTTGAACGATGGGAGTTTCTGCTTTCCTCCCCTGGTGTAGCTATCCCAAACCCCATCAGGCTGTCACAAAGCCATGCTATTTTGTACAGCGACAATGCAGAGGTAACAGGAGGTAATGGAACCGACTCGTTCTCCCCCTCCCTAGATTAGGGTTTTGAGGAGCTTTGGGAAAAAAATGTCCACCCCCTCTTTATGTATTTTTCTTGGTGGCTAAAAAGGAGCAGCTCTCCTGGCTGTTGGACAAGCTGGCAGGGAAGGGAAACTGGCATCCTTCAGCCACAGGTCAGGTCCTGCTGTAGACCTGATGTTTCACCAACAGGGTTTGAGCTCCGTCACACCTGCCCTGAAGGTGCTGTGGGGCGATGATGACAAAATTCAGAGTAGAGAATGTGTTCCCTGTAGAAGGCTTAGCTGTGTCTTTTTCAAAAGGACGTAGGATCTTGCTTTTTCTGCCTGCCATTCCCCTCTCCTGCCTTCAGAGGGCCCAAATGGAGGGATTCTAGTGAGAATGTTCTAGTGACAAGTGCCCTGTGAATATGTGGTGATTACTGTGATTACTTGTGATTACTGTTAATTGATGTCATCTCTACAGGTGACAGATATGATCTAGGTGAAATAGATTTAGTCCAAGTAATGGGGTCTTGAAATTTTGAAAACACCAGTTTCCTCTGCAAAACAATGAAAACCCAAGAACCATTCCAGCAATAAAATTGTCTCAATTTTTATGAAACAATCTCATATCCTATTTGTGCCCTCAGAGAACTCAGCACCAGAGAACTTGGCACCACCAACTTCATCTAAAGCAGCCCTGCCTGTTACTTTTTAATAAAAGCCTCTCTTTATGATGGAGAAATTTTGTTTAAAGCATTTAAGGTGCTTCCTTTTTTAAAAGGTTAAATCATAAATGGTCTGAACCTCAAGTTAATTTACTTTTAAAATGTCAACTCCACCAAAGTTTGCAAATTTTTGCATCAGGTAACAATAATTTAGAGTAAATATATAACCATGTTTTTCAGCTACCCTCTAGAATGCTATGACCTGCGGCAAGTTACTTCACCTGCCTGTGCCTCAGTTGCCTCATCTATAAAGTGGGAACGATCAGAGTGCCTGGCTCCCGGGGTTGTGGAAGCACTGAATGAATTAGTATGTGAAAGCCCTCGCAGTACCACCGACACCATAGTAAGTGTTACATAAATCTTAGCTGTTACAGTTGGTATTATTGTTTCCTTCCTTTCTTCCTCCCTTCTTCCTTTCCTTCCCTAGAGCTCTTCTTCACAAATCAGGACTCAACCCCAACGTCACTTTCTCTGTGACACTGTCAGGCATCACACCTCCCTGCAATAATCCTCACCCCTATCCCGTGAGGTTGTTCGTGGCAAGGAGAAGTGGGACAGTAGGCCCTCTATATCCACCTGCTCCAATCTACAGATTCACATGGGGCCGGGGGAGGGGAGAAAAATAAAAAACAACAGAACAATGAACAATAATACAAGTATTAATAACATACAGTATAACCACTATTCACATCGCATTTACATTGTATTAGATGTTATAAGTAATTTAGATATTTATAGTCCACAGGAGGATGTGCTAGGTTATATGCAAGTACTGCAGTTTATGTACAGGACTTGATCATCCCTGGAGTTTGGTATCCACAGAGCGGGGTGGTGGTTCCCGGAACCAGTATCCAATACCTGGGATACCAAGGGGGGCCTGTGCTGAAGAAAGGAGCAAACTGCAGTATCCTGAGCAGTAAGTGGAGGCACCATTTGAATGCTCTTTCCCCCACCATAAACCCTGAGGGTCTGCAGTCGCTAAGGGCCCCTGCACTGCACAGGGCAGGTCTGGCCCGAGCTCCCCCCAGAGCCCTGCATGGGAGGCTCAAGGAGTCCAGGAGAGCCTGTTCCCCACACTTTCCAACTTTCTGGCTTTCTCACTACCTGCTTCTGAACACAGGCTTTTTTCACACTTCTCCAAGGTCTGGGTTGCCAGGGAATGTGGGTGGGACGGGCCACGCTGACTTCCACCGGGCCAAGCCTGTGCAGAAAGGGCGCTGGTCACTTCTCTCAGAAGCTCCAGCCTCTAGGTCTGTTCTGTTTCACTCTCAAGGCAAACAGCAGTTATGGAAAGGCTGACGTCAGCATTTTCCTCCCCTGTGCAGAGCCTAATCACTTTGCCTTCTGCTCAGAGTGTGCTGGGAAAACACTTGCCCGAGGAGGCAAGGAGGAGGCGAGGAGCCACAGGCAGGACGGGGGAGGCACGATTCCAGCTCTGCTCTTCTGGGGGAAAGTGCACTCGAAATAGGAAGTCCCTTTCTTTCTAATTTTTTTTTTTTTTTTTTTTTTTTTTGCTATAAAAGAATATCGAGGTACATTTTTTAAAATTTATTTATTTATTTATTTATTTTTCCTTTTTTCGTGTCCGGCAACGGATCGCAACCCTCAGTGTCGCGCCCGTACTGGACCGGGACTGGCAACGGGATCGCAACCCTCAGTGCTGCGCCCGCACCTCGCTCAGCCAGTGAGCAGGAACCGGTCTGTATGTGGGATCCGAACCCTCGGCGGGAGCACTGCCGCGCTCCCAAGCGGCACACTGTAGCAGTGCGCCACCGGGCCGGCCCCTCGAGGTACATTTTTAAAAAGTGTTTATTGGGCCTAGAACATTTAAGTTATAGGAAAATCCAGTCTCCTGGGGCCTCCTCCGTTGTGTGGCCAGGAAACTTCAGAGAAACCCCAAATCATTCCCGGTTTTTACAGTTCCCTCCTTTATTTCCCAGCTAAATCCCAGAAATACTTGATTTGACTGTGCAGCGACACTGCTGCTTATTAATATTATTTCTAATCGGTGATTTATGCTGGATTGTCATGTAGTACAAAAATCGTAGTAAGAATCGTTTTAATATACGATAAATTGATTTTGTTAAATTTATTATTTGTTTCCACCAAGTTTTGTTGAACACTCATAGTTTGATGCTAATGTAATATGCTGCCTATATATATATATATATTTTCTTAACTAGAAGGAACATTTGTTAGTTTCACCCTTTAAAGATCATCAGGAAGGTCAATTTTACCATTAGGCGCTATAAGCACAGTGCTTACTAGTTTTATAGATCTGAGAAAATGCTTGGGATGGGGAGGTGGGGGGGAGTGATGACTCCAAAATATGAAAACTGCAATGGTAAAATGAATAAATGTACACAACATATGTCAATCAGTCAAAGGCAACTCAACTTTTATGTCAAAACATATAAGTTATAATTAATGTAAAAGTTAACAAAATAGGAATTTAAATCTATTTGATGTGACGTAGGGTGGTTCCTCCAAAAGTGAGAGCAGCTAGGACCCACAAAGATCTCAAGCTGGCTCTATTCCTCACTCATGATTAGTGTCATCTTCTGTTTAGGAAGAATTGAGTAGAATTGTTTTTTCATAAGTGCATTAGTCCGTTTTTGTGGCTTATCACAAAGTACACTGAACTGGGTGATTTATAAAGAAAATGAAATTTATTGCTTATAGTTTCTGAGGCTGAGAGGTCCAAAGTCCATCTGGTGGTGGCGACAGTGACCCAGGAGTCTCATGTTGCAAGATGGTGGAAGCAGAGAGAACAGAGAGACAGACAGACTCTCCTCTTCTTTCAAAGCCCTCAGAATCATGCCCCTGACCACCATTTTTAATCTATTCACTACTGCACAGTCCTACAATCTAATCACCTCTTCAAGGCTCCATCGTTCAATTACCATAATAGGATTTCCCACCCTCCTAACAATCACAGTGGGGGCTAATTTTCTAATATGTAAAACTTGGGAGACACAATTCAAGCTTCAGTATGTTTGGGGGGACATAATTCAATCCACTACAACAAAGAAGAAAGAAGATGAAAGTAGATGGAAACAAACATGTGGGAGAGAAATCATTTGTGAGAGATTTAATGGATCTGTGAATGCTGAAAGGAGGAAGGGAGGAGCTAGTGGTGTGCCCGGTGACCTTGGAGGGAGTCACAGGAGATGGTGAGGAGAGGTCTTGGGCAGTCATTCCCTGCACTGGCCAGTAGGTGGCTCGCTGGGCAAGGGCTGCTTGGTTGCTGTGTGTGTGTTGGGGGGAAGGTGAGCGAGTTCGTCATTTTGGTGAATGGTGGGATACAGGAGTAATGTGTGCAACCAGATACTTTTATGTGCTAAGTGTTTGAAAATAAAACATGTGCTAACTCATGTATGCTGAGCTGACCCGCAGATGATTGTTAAGGTTGGATAGTTTTGTAATTAATGAGGCATTATGGATCCCATTGGGATGCCATTACTGATGTTGGAGAAATGAAGCTGAAAACAGTGCACAGACTGGGGCCATCCATAGTGTGGAGAGCACAGGCTGAGGATGGGAAGAGTGGGGGAGGACAGAGGACAAGCTGGCTCAGGCTCTGAGTCAACAAATGAGCTGTTAAGTCTGACCAGAGATTAAGGCAAGAATCAGAATCTGTGGTACAATCTTAGATCTGGCTGAAAAGCCTTCATAGGAAAGCAGGACAAGGAAACCAGGATGCATATGTACGAAGTAAGTTAGAACAGGACCTCTGCCCTGCAGGGCTGGCTCAGAAAAACTTAGGTTTCTACTCCAAGCTCAACTTAAGACAGAAATTTCCATTGTAGATACCTGCAGTTGCAAATATAACTTACTTAATCAGAACTACAGTCGTCCCTCAGTATGCAAGGGGGATTGGTTCCAGGACCCTCCATGTATATCAAAATGTGGAGATATTCAACTCCTGTAGTTGTCCCTGTGGAACCCCTGTACATGAAAATTCCACCCTCTATGTATGTGGGTTCTGCATCCCACAAATACTATATTTTCAATCTGCAATTGGTTAAAAAAAATCTGTGTATGAATGGACCTGCGTAGTTCAAACCTATGATGTACAAGCCACCTGCAGTCCTCAGTGAGATTGTTAGGATGGTTGTGTCTCCTTTTTGATTTTTTCCCACCTCTTGCTGCCCTTCCCCTATTTTGAGCACATAGGCTCCACCCTCTTAAAATCTGTACTAGAAAAATAAGTTAATACCAATGAATTAAGGCCCTATTCTAATGTGTAAGTATATTAACTCTTCCAAGAATGTTTACAAAAAGCCATAGGCTTTTCTCATTTTTTTTTTTTTTAAAACTTTAAAATCATATATTCAACTATTAAAAGATATTCCAAGATTTCCCTATCTTGGTGTCCCTTTGCAGAATCCCTGACAAGAAGTCCTATTGTCTACCCTTAAACAAGGAGCTCAGTACATAACCAAATATTGCACTCTTATGTGACAGTCCTTTAAAAATGTATTTCATTTAAAACTCACAATAACCCTCTGAAAGTGGGTGCTACAATCACTATTTTCTGGATAGAGAAGCTAAGGCTCAGAGAAATTGAAGTACTTGCCTGGGGCCATATAGCTAGTATGTAGAAAAATCGGTTACTCTGTGAACACAGCTTCTTCTGGTTCCAAAGACTGTGCTGCTTCCACCCCCCAACGGTCTGTGGGTGGCAGGCAGAATTACAGGAGGGCCCCAAGATTTCCCGGCTCCTGGTGTACACACACCTTTTCCTGCTTGTTCAATCAAACACTAATCTAGGTACTGTCGTGACGGGATTTTGTAGATGAAATTAAGTTTCCAAGTCATTTAACCTTAAGTTAGGGAGACTATCTGGGTGGGCCTCCCCTAATTACATGAGCCTTTTTTTTTTTTTTTTTTTTTTTTTTTTTTTTT
>NW_007731265.1:15180-16815 GCF_000696425.1 Galeopterus variegatus | reverse complement strand
GGTGGGAGCGCTGCCGCGCTCCCAAGCAGCGCACTGTAGCAGTGCGCCACCGGGCCGGCCCTACATGAGCCTTTTTAAAGCAGAGGATTTTCTCCAGCTGGTGGCAAAAGAGGATGACAGAGTTTGGAAGCAGTAGAGACCCTCTGCTGATGGCCCTGAAGGAATGGCTACCCTGCTGTAGAGAGGGCCGAGTAGAGGCAACAAGCAGGGAGCCTCCAGGAATGGCCTCTGGTCAACAGCCAGCAAGAACACAGGGAGCTCAGGCCTCCCACTGCAAGGAACTGAATCCTGCCAAGCACAGAAACATGCATGGAAGGGACCTCTGAGTTCTGGATGGGAGCACAGTCTGGCTAGTCAGTGCATGAGACACTGAATGGAGAACCCATCACCCCTGCCAGCCTCCAGATCCACAGAAACCAAAAGATAGTCATGTTACTTTAAGCTGCTGAGTTTGTGATAACTTGTTACACAGCAATAGAAAACTAGTACACAATTTATTCTTTGGTGAGTGTCTTAGGTTAGGCCCCAGAAGCAGACGCTGAGATGAGGATTTAAGTGGGAGTTAAGGGTAGTCTCCATCCTGGAAAGCACCGGAAGGGACGTGGGAAATGGAGCCAGGAAAGGGAAGGAAGCCAACAGCCTGCGTCAGCAGGTTACTACTGTAAGCAGCCATAAGCCAACCCAGGGGGATCTGTAGGAGACCAGGGAGGACAAAGCTGGGAGCTGTCCCACTCAAGGGGCAGGGAAGCTGGGCTATTCAGCCTCCAACCCACATTGCATGGTGCCTCCTTCCAAAGGCTCCACAAGGAGCCCTCAGGCAGGTCACGGCTGTTTGCAGAAGCAAGTCTAGGAAAAGCCAAAGCCAAAGGCATGGAGGTGGGTGTAGCTGTGTCCACTATAAAAGTGAGTGTTAAAAAGTTCCTCCACATCTACTGACATGTGGCCTTCAGCCACGGTCCTGGCGTGGCCCCTAAGCTGCTCACGTCTGTCTTCTCTCTGCAACCTTTACACACCAGCAGTTTTCATGCAGCCTGGGTGCTCTCTTGACCAGCTAAATATTTCCAGTTCCTTCCCAAACCCTCAATGCAACAGCATTTTCAATCCTTCATAAAGTAGGGAGACACTGGATTCAAAAATGAATGAAAAGGCCAAAGAAGTTCTCACTGCCTAGTCTGGTCCTTGTGTGAAGGCTGTAATGATGCAGGTCTGACTTCACCAGTGCTGGGCAGCCTCATCACACGGCAATTCATCGAAGCTGTCCTGGGCCTTGGTACAGCTGCTAAGAAGCACCTCCTCTCTCAGCCCTTCTGCTGTTAGTATTGCGATTCTAGAGCATGGCATGTCATCTGCTGCATGAGCTCGGGCACGGTGAGCACGCGGTACTGCTGGCTGCCATGGCCGGTGAGGGGCACGAAGAAATGCAGACACGGGAAGGGCACCATGTTCACAGCCAGCTTGCGCAGGTCGGCGTTCAGCTGGCCTGGGAAGCGCAGGCATATGGTGACCCCGCTCATGGTGGCCGACAGCAGGTGGTTGAGGTCCCCGTAGGTGGGCGTGGTCAGCTTCAGGGTGCAGAAGCAGATGTCGTACAGGGCCTCGTTGTCGATGGAGTAGGTCTCGTCCGTGTTCTCCACC
>NW_007731265.1:0-14350 GCF_000696425.1 Galeopterus variegatus | reverse complement strand
TGGGTCAGCTGGAAGCCCTGGAGACAGTCACAGCTCTCTGACTCCTTCCTCACCACGTCCAGGACCGAGTCTACCAGTTCAGCGCCCTCCGTGTAGTGGCCCTTTACCCAGTTGTTTCCTGCACCACTCTGGCCTGCCAGAGGGAAAAGAGAATATTAGACACCAAAACAGAGAAAAGGTAGCACTAGTCTTAGAGTGGCAGGTTCTTGTCTTTTAGACACCAACTTTTTACCTAATAAAAAATCTTTCTATGCGTTAGTGACCCTCAGAAACACTGGAAATTATAATAAAGTAGAAAGCAAGTTGAGGAAGAGGATAAATTTTTAAAAACCCAACTTCTTTTAAAATTAAGAACAGAGATAAGAGCTGGCCAGTTAGCTCAGTTGGTTAGAGTGCAGCCTTATGACACCAAGGTCAAGGGTTTGGATCCCTGTACTGGCCAGTTGCCAAAGAAGAATTAAAAACAGATAATCCTATAAATACTCAGATTCAGTACAATTAAACAGGCCAGGGTGAAGACACAATGTGGTCACGAGAGAGACAGGCTCTAAGCAGTTGTCTAAACCTCTGGTCAGCAGGCATTGGCCATCGGCTCCTTGAAGTGGTTACCTGTTGTCACTAGTCCTTTGAAATTACCTGTATCCTATTAAGCCCTGTTTATCCTATTAAGGCCTGTTTGAAGTTTTTCCTGCTCTTTCTTCTTTCCCGTCAGAGACTACTCTGTAAAGGGAGGGTGAGAACAGCCGTCTGTGGACTGACATTGATCTCTGAGCTGTCCAGAGAGTGACCAGAGAAGCAACCGCCCGTGGACAGGGTGGAGTTAGGCCAGGACTCGGGGATTTCTGTGGACACAGTCTGACCTCAGCATTGGACGGGAAGAACTGTGATCTGCCTGGTTGTTAGGAAGAAGGTGAGTCATCGGGGCAAGTTCCTGCTGATCATGACTACATACCGAACACAAAGTTGTCTGGCCTGAAGATCTGGCCAAATGGTCCGGACCTGACCGAGTCCATGGTGCCTGGCTCCAGGTCCACCAGGATGGCTCGAGGTACATATTTGTTACCTGCAGGGAACAAGAGCTGACTTAGACCTGTGGTTGGCAAAGGAATCACAGGCAGGGTTGTGCTCTACGCGGCTTTCACAGCAGAATTCATTAGAATTCCAGCATCTGAGACAAAAGGGCAGAACAAGGGATTTTCTGCTTCTAAGAAAAAGGAGATACTGAGCATGCTTAGCCATGCAAACATGCAGGAGTCTTAAGGACCCATAGGAAGCATTTTCTAGCAGCTGGCATTTAAAATGAAATGCAGTAGCATTTCTTTGTCATCTGTGTGTTTCCAGGACATTCTGTCTGGCACAGTATGGAAAGCAAGGTTGCCTGGGCTAGAATGACCAGGTACTCACCAGCGGCTTCATTGTAGTACACGTTGATCCTCTCCAGCTGCAAGTCACTGTCTCCTTGGTAACTGCCGGTGGGGTCGATGCCATGCTCATCGCTGATGACCTCCCAGAACTGAAATGAAAAAAAGAATCCCATCGTGGCATGGCATCCCAAATGTCACTAAGGATGGCCTTTTCTTTTTCGCATGTCTTTGGAACAGCGGCTGTGTGGTCAGACAGTTAACGAGTCCTAGAAGAGATCAAAGAGCTGTGCAGCCCTGTCTCCTACAGCAGCTGCTGCTGAGGGGCTTGGAAATCCACAGAGCATCGCCATGTTATGGCGCTAGACTGAAAGGCTGGGAGAGGCCCTGGAGAAGGGAGGGCACAGCAGACCCCCTTCTAGGGGAAGCCAGGGATGCAGGGGGGCTCTGTCACCCGAGGCAGGGCTTGATGTCGCTGCATCCTGGCTGATGGATGGGTCCTGGCAGGACTGAGGACCAGGTGGACTCTGAGGCTGCCTGCAGGGATCCATGTCTCCTGGCACAGATCCTGGGCAGCCCTCTGACAGTGCACATTTATGCCACTGACCTACACATTGGCCTCCGGGCACTGACCACAGCAGGGAAGGGCGGGCGGGAGCCTGAGTGAAGGAGCCGTCCATCAGGAGGGTGCAGACTCCATTGTGAATTTGCAGCAAGAAAGGGGGCGGGGGAGGCAATATGTCAGTTTTGAAAGAGACCATGTCCTTGTAGAGGCGCCCACCCACACCCATGCACCATGCCAGTGCTGAGTCCCCGACTGTGGTGAGTAATGAGAGTCCCACCCAGTTCAGTCACCTGCTGCTTTGCAGAGGGGAAACAAGACCTTCATGTCATCACGTCTAGAGAGTAACTGTGTAAGGGAATTTATCTAAACACCCTTGTCTGTATAACTCTAAGGTCAAATACAAACAAATTGAGACTTAGATTAGTAGAAACAAATCAAACAGACAATTGCAATAGGGAGAAAGCTCTGGTCTCAGTAATCTGCCATCATCCAAAGTCAAACATAAAAGACTTTTCTTTAGTAAGGAGGAGTTAGCAGGGTTCCAGGAACTTTGTGGGGGGAGGAAGGCAATTGGGTGGGGTAAGCAGGTGGCTAGATCAGGTCACTTCAACAGGAAATATTTTTCTCTGTGGTCAGCAGATTCTGACACTGAGCTGCTAAGGGGGACTATGTGCACCTGAGTGCTTGGGGACAAGCCGAAATGAAGGGGCTGTCTTAGTCTATTTTGTGTTGCTTTAACAGAACACCACAGACTGGGTGATTTAAAAAGATCAGAGATTCACTTCTTACTGTTCTGTAGGCTGGGAAATCCAAGGTCAAGGGGTTGCATCTGGGGAGGGCCTTCCTGCTGCATCATAACATGACAGAGGGCACCACATGGCGAGAGGAGCGTGTGAGCTCAGGTCTCTCTTCCTCTCCTTATAAAGCCAGCAGCCTCATCATGGGGGCCCCACCCTGATGACCTTATCTAATCAACGTACGAATTTGAGGGTTAAGTTTTCAACACATTAAATTTGGGGGACACATTCACACCATAGCAGGGGTCCATTGGGAGGATAAAAGCCTGATAATGTAGCCAAACCAAAGTGGTGGGTAAGAAGGCTGGCTCGTGGCTCACTCGGTAGAGTGCGGTGCTGATAACACCAAGGCCACGGGTTTGGATCCTATATAGGGATGGCCGGTTTGCTCACTGGCTGAGCGTGGTGCTGACAAAGTGGTGGGTAAGAAGTTGGCAACTGTGAGCACTTGGCCATTCCTCCATCTTGCACACTGGCAAAATCTGTCATTAAATGCTCTGAAGGATGGAAAATTCTTCACGGTGAGGTTGAGGTTGGTTCAATTAGGTCTCAGGGGTGGGTGGGCCTTCCGCTTCTTGTTGACCCTGATGAGCTGGCTGTATTGTTTGCTGAGCATGTTGTCAGACTGACAGGTTTTAGAAAGTTTTAAAGATCAGGGATTTAAAGAAAAGTATACCTAGAAAATAATGAAAGGAATAATTGTTAAAGGGCAAATTAGAGTGTAAAGCCAAGGTTTGAGGTTTGAAGGGAGCCAGCTGAGAGGGCCCTGAGATATTGGACCTGGAGCATCTTTAAACAGAGGAAGGATGATGGTGCGATCAGGTGGATTTCCGGGTTGCAGTCTGAGTATTTTTGGTGATGGCACAGATATCAGAGAGGCACATGGAAGCACATGCATAGCAGTCACTTCTGAATGCACAGCCACAAGTGCCCTTTGGGAAGCCAGGATCATGTCCAACGCCAACAACTGTTGAGGACCATTCACTGGAGTTCCTTAGTCCTCTGGCAATGATGTTAGTGTCTCTGGTAAGATTGTTCACAGGTCTGGTTATTTCCCAAAGCAGAGCTTGGAAAATGTGGAAGTTCTGGTGAGTTTGCTGAGTGGCCCACACACAGCAGCTCCAGGCACAAAGCTTGTCCATCCATGATCTGCTGCAGCATCAAGTCTTTTCAGTTTCCTCCAATCTTCTTTTTTTTAAAAAACCCATGTGAGAATTTCTTGGTATGTTCTATGGCTTCTTAAGAATCTGATGAGGAAGGAAGGTCACAGCCTCTTTCTGGTGCTGGGATTCTGTGCCTTAGCTTGTAGATGTAATGTTTTTATAGACCTTTTGGATCATCTAGTGCCTGAAAAACTTAGATAAGTGGTAATAGAATAGTTAAGGTGAAAAAAGAAGGCAGCCTGGTTAAAGATTTTATAAGTGCTAATAAGATAAGCTAAATAACAAGATCTATTCTGACTATAAGGCATGCTTTTCTTTCTTCTGTTTAGTCCCCTCCCCATGGGAGACAATTTGTGGCTCCAAGACGTTGTCTTCACCCAAAGTTTGCACCACTCTTCTAGACCATGTCCCAAATCCTAAGGTGCCTGAATTTCCTGCTCAAACTGCCCTGAACCCACTTTTAAGGCTATATGGGCCTCTCCCCCAGTCTGTCCTCCTGAAGGTAGGCCATACCTGCAGTGTGCACCCCTAGTGAACCAAGAGGTGGTGAGGAAATGTAGAAGTTTGGATGTGTGGACTGGGACATCCACAAATGTGTGCCTAAGGCACAATAAAAACTCTGGACATCAAAGGTCACTTGAGCTTATGTGGTTAGTAATACTCCATGCATATTGTCACACATTGATATGGGAAAGTAATGTGTCCTGACTCCACTAAAAGACAACAGAAACTCCACATTTGTCACTCCCTTGAACTCCACCTTATGCATTCCTCCCTTGACTAATTTTGATCTGTATCCTTTCCTTGTAAAAAAAAAAAGTATAATTTTGAGTATAACAGCTTTCATTAAGTTCTGTGAATCCTTATAGTGAATTATCAAACCTAAGGGTGATCTTGGGGATCCTGGGTTTTGCAGTTGGTGTCAGAAATAAGGATGGTCTTGAGGACCATTCCCTCTAACTTCATAGTTGGCCCAAATGCTTCACAGTTGGTGTCAGAAGTGGGATTCACTAGACCCACTGTGACTGACTGAAATGTGGTTTGAGAATAGGAAGGATAACAGGGTGGGGGTGATGATGGAGCTGTGCTACAATAAGTTACTGGAGGCAAAAGTTACCAAAGGAATGATGGGTCCAAATGCTGAGGAGTTGGCTCACTGAATACATAACAAAATGAAAAGTAACAACAATCTAATACCATTCCTTTGGTTATTGTTATCCGTAATTGCCAAAATGAAAATAAGAGCGTATTGGGATGGATACTGAAGCTGAGCTAAACTTGAACTCAGGCTGGTCCAAACAACAACCACTAGCCTCAGTGCCACTACCAAAGGGAATAGTTAAGCTGAAACAGCAGATAATTATGATTTGCAAGAGGAGGAGGGAAAGACAGAGAAGAGAGTCGAGAGACTCATCCTAGTCCTCTGCAGGCTGATATTGATCTCTGAGCTGTGGAAAGAGTGATCAGAGACACGACTGTCTGTGGACTGGGTGGAGTTAGGCCAGGACTTGAGCCTCTCTGTGGGGTAGAAATCTTTCCGTGGTTATTAGTGGGATAAAAAAAAGCAGACATTGACGGAGTAAAAATAAAGGTCTTAATGCAGCACTCTCAGAAACTGTGTGGACTGATGGGAGCCCCAGCTGATCCCTTAACATTGAAGGGCTTTAAATAAATATGCTTTATTCGTTCTTGTTTGGAAAAATTTTAAAAGCCAGAAAGCAAAGACGGCAATGAGAAAACTGATTTGAAATCACCTGAAGCAATGGTTCCACAATCTAATCAGGGTAAGGACTAACAGAAGGACCTAGGTCCCTTGGCCCAGTCCCCAGCTGGGAACCACATGTGAGGGTAAGATGTTCAATGGGTGGAGAAGAGACGTTTCTGGAACTCTTTGACACAGGCACTGTGATTTCAAAACCTATTGAAGTCCTAGCAGGAGTGACAGATTGGGGGCCGGCCCGGTGGCGCAATGGATAGTGCCCTGCTTGGGAAGCGCGGCGGCACTCCCGCCCGAGGGTTCGGATCCCACATATGGACCGGTTCCCGCTCACTGGCTGAGCGAGGCGCGGGAGCAACGCCGAGGGTTGCAATCCTGTTGCCGGTCCCCGGTCCGGTACGGGGGCAACACTGAGGGTTGCAATCCGTTGCCGGACACAGAAAAAGACAAAAAGGAAAAAAAAAAAAAAGAAAGAAATTACTTTTACTCACCTGGAAGTAGGAAGCCTGAATTTTCCCAACCATGGCCTTTTCAAACCATCCTAACTCCCTCCACTCTTGGTCTGCTACCCTGCACACACACCCCTATACCCTCACTTAATGGCAGAGTAGTGCATTCAACTGTACATGGGTAACCCCTCTCCAAATGTGCTTTCCATCCCTTACCACCAACTTTGTCACTTTGGTTCATTAATCATCCCTTTACTGTGGTAGATTTTTATTTATTTATTTTTAAATTTATTTTTATTTTTTAATGTATTTAGTTTGTTGTATTTTATTTTTTGGCAGTTGGTTAGTAACAGAGATCAAACCCTGGTCATCAACACCGTGCTCTAACCAGCTGAGCTAGCTGGCCTGTTGAAGGGATTAAGGGAAAGTTTGCATAGGAGGTGGAGTGTTTGAACAGACTTTATGTAAGTCTGCATTTATTCAGACTTGTGCATTTACCTGCATTTATGAAGGGAATGGATATTGAGTCTGACTGGGGAATACTTCCCTTACTTAGTATTATAAAACAAAAGGCATGTAGATCAACCCTTTAGTCAGTGTTGGTTGCACATGCTAAATGTGAATCAATAAGATTACTTGAGCCCACACAGGTTGTTAATTTGACTGGAGTGATGGAACATAAAGATGATCTCTGTAAAATATCCCTGTGTGGAGTGCAGATGAGCTTACGATAAAAATTGTGAGTGCCATCCAGCGATGACTACTGGGATTTTGGACCACAAAATTTCCATTTGAAAGGCAGTTACTAGCCTTCTACTGCACTATGTGAATCTGCCGTATGACTGAAGGACATGAAATATGGGTATGCCTGAAATACCCATAATGTCTTGCGCAATGTCAGAGAAACAGTCTAATGGGGAGGAGAGTGTTCAGAAGAGCTTCGTAATAAAATGGAAATGGTTTATACAGGATCATGGCATACGGGATGCAGAGAAGAGATGCTCATGAGCAAGGAGCCTCTTCTCCCCAGCACTGACTTTGGAACCACCCGAGGACCTGCTGGATTCTGTAGCCATTTGAGACAACTATCTGTTGATCAACAAAGAGCTGCTGCTTTGTGGATGGCAGTTCTGAGGAGAACAGATAGCACCCTGTTTGGAAGGTTGCCACTCTGATGGAAGGAGGTAAAAACAAATTGGCTCATGCTGTTTGCCCCTGTGTTTGGGTTTTTGCTGACTCATGAGCAGTGGCCAATGGCCTGACAATAGGATCAGGCACAAGGGCAATAGAAAATTGGCCTATGAAAGGGATGCTCATAGGGGGCAGAGCTCTGTGGAAATCATGTGAGAATTTGAGGGCACATTAAAGTAGGACATGTCCATGCCGATCAGAAGAACCCCCTTCCAGGATCAGAAAGTGGTTGGAATTGAGAAGTGAGTATCCTGGAGCCCTTGCTTGAGATGGCCACTGTGTCCCTGAAATAAGTGAGCATGTGGGCCCTGCAGCAGTGCAGGGCTGGGCTGGACCTAGATATACTCTTCTTGCACCCTCTGAGGCACAAAATACCAGCCATTCAGTCTTTCAGTAAGAGGGCCAGACTCTGCAGATGCTGTGGGGCAGGTTCTCCAGGGAGAGGCCCTGCACAAAACTGTCGAGTTGGTCTGATACTGGAGGCTGCAGATGGGTCCTGTCAAGAGTAGACACTCTGGACTGGGTGCTGACTGGTGGAAGGTGCAAATGTTCACAGTATTACAGAGGAACTAGAATAAAAGATATCACACCCATTTGGACCACTGCATCACATTTCTTTGGGCCAAGGAACACTTTCACCCTTATAATAAAAGTTTGGTAGATAATTGAAACAGGCAATTGAAACATTTGTTGTCTAAAACAGGAGGTGACAAAGGTACAAAGGGCCAGCTTACACATGCACCTTCCTGTGGAGTTGACATTGTCCAGGACTCCACAGGCAAAGGACAACTGTAACCTCTGCATGGGGACTCCTTCTGGGCTCCACCTCAAGTGTCTCCTCCCTTGGCTGATTCTGATGTGCATATACTTTCCCTGTAATAAACCATAACTGTGAGTATTGAGTATAACAGCTTTTGGTAGGTTCTGTGAGTTCTAGCAAATTATTGAACCTGAGGATGATTTGGGGAATCTACCAAACTTGCATGTGATGTCAGCAGTGAGGGCAGTCTTCTATGTGGACACCGTGTGCCCTCTAAATCTTCATAGTTGGCCTGACCCATTGAGGGGATTAAGTGAATATGTACATACTGGATGCCCAGCCTTCTACCCAGCTCTGAGAATACTGGTAGCCAGGTATAAGGAGCAGGACAGTGGTGTATTCTTTTCTGGGGAGTATGATCAGCTCAGGAAGAAAGACCTAATGGTAGCATTGCTGTGTAACAAACCACCCCACAATTTGGCAGTTTCAGAAAAGAATGTGTTATTCACAGCTTTGCAGCTTGGCTGAGTGGTTTTTCTGTTCTAGGCCAGTTCATTGGAGGCTTGCTGTTCTAGGATAGCCTCGCTGTCATGTCTGGAGGTTGGCTTGATGTGAGTTGGAACAACAGCCGCATGTCTTTTGTCATCCATCAGGATGTGCTTTTCTGGTGGCAAAAGGGTCTCCAGCTGCAGGAGAGGGCAGGCCCCCATTCACAAGGGCTTTCCTTGCCCTTGTTTGTAGCATATTTGCTAATTTCCCATTTACTAATGCAAATCACATGGCCAATCCCAGATTCAAGACAGAGAGAAATAGACTCCACCTCTTGATGGCTAGAGTGGCAGAGTCACCTGGCAAAGGAATATGTATCAGCCAGGGTTCTTGAAAACAGAACCAATAGAGCCTGAAATCTGTAGGGCAGGCCAGCAGACTGGAAACTCAGGCAGGATTTCTATGTTATCGTCTTGAAGGAATTCTTCTCTGGGAAACCTCAGGTTTTATTCTTAAGGTCATCAACTGATTGGATGAGGTTCATGTATGTTATGGAGAGCAATCTGTTTTATTTAAAGCACATTGATTGTAAATATTAATCATATCTACAAAATACCTTCACAGCAACATGTAGACTTTTTTCCAACCAAGCAGCTGGGCCCCATAGCCTAGCCAAGTTTACACATAAAATTTAACCATGGCAGAGTGGGTATTCAGGGGTGGGAGGAATTGGTGGCTATCATTTGAGGTGTACACTGGCATTGGTGGCTCCCCAAGGAAACAGCTAGATGGATCACCCAGGATTCATCCAGTGAACCCCATAGTCAAAAAGCCCTACTTACAGTTAGCTTCTTAGTGTCTCTCTCTTAAAAATGAACAGACAACCAGAGATTACCAGACACTGAAGAAAGCCTCTCTCATGAAAGACAGACAGCCAAACAAGCAAAGAGAAAAAAAGAAACATGGAGGACATTGTGTAGGGAGAAGAAAATGTCTTTAAAAATCCCACGAAGAATCTATTCAAATAATAGACGATAATGAATTTATCAATTAAGAATAGAATAATAGGAAAAATAAAACTTAGAGAATAAAAAAAGTTCTTGGGAACTACAAAATATAAGAGGACAAATGAAAGCTTAATTGAGACATTGGAAGATAAGTCAAGAAAATCTCCTAGAAAGCACAGTAGGAAGAGAAGAAGGTGGAATACAGGAAAAACTGATTAGAAAGTTAAAAGAGTGTCCTGGAAGGTCCAAAATCAGAGGGATAGAAACTCTGAAGAAAATAATTAAAAACCAAACAAAAAACCCAGGGAGAAACATGATCGTATAAACATATCAAGAAAAATGACCAAAGAGCATGAGTTTCCAGATATTGTTCTATATGTTGGAGTCCATCACCTTCTTATAATCTAAATGCTGCAGTTACAGTCCTCCCTCAGTGTCCATGGGGAATTGGTTCTGGGACCCTGACGGATGCCAAAATCCACAGACATTTGTCTCTGATATAAAATAGTTCAGTAGTTGCATATAACCTATGCACTCCCGCATATTTTTTTTAGATCATCTCTAGATCACTTATAATACCTAATACAATGTAAATACTATGTAAATACTTGTTACTGTTTTTTAATTTGTATTATTTTTTATTGTTATATTGTTTTTTTTTTTTAGGAATATTTTCAATCTGTGGCTGGTTGAGTTCGCAGATGGGGAGTGGGGGATATGTCATTGACGCCTCGGGAAAAACACTCAGAGGGAGATTTGCATACGAAGCACGTGTGTGCGAGACTGAGGGAAAGAGCACTGGGGAGTCAGGAGTTGAGACCTGCAGTCCCATAATGGTCTCAGCCAATCCCAAGGGATGCTGTGAAGCTCAAATGACCCTTCAGAGATGTCCCAAATTGAGGCAAGGGGACTAAACCTTTGTACCCTCCCCCACTGCCCAGCCCTTGCATGTGAGCCTTCCCAAGGAGGGGGCTGTGACTTTGGTGAGGCCGCTCTCTTTAGCTGAAGGCAACTCTCAAAAGGGCTCCCCGAGGGCAGCAGCTCCCACTTTCAGGAGTGGGTCAATGAGTGCCTCCCTTGTGGGGGCATCTGGCCGTCCGCATGGCATCCACTTCATTAATTAAACTGGAAACGTCTAGTTTTAACTCCTTTGAATTTTAGCTGAAGGCAACTCTCAAAAGGGCTCCCCGAGGGCAGCAGCTCCCACTTTCAGGAGTGGGTCAATGAGTGCCTCCCTTGTGGGGGCATCTGTCCGTCCGCATGGCATCCACTTCATTAATTAAACTGGAAACGTCTAGTTTTAACTCCTTTGAAGCCTTTAATGCACACCTGGTCAACAACTTGTGATTACACTGCATGACTCTGGCAGGGGTTTGCTCACAGAGAGTGTGCTGAGGGTGGGGGGGAGAACTGAGCCCTGATGTGGGTGCACAGTGGGGAGTGGATGTGTTGCCCAGGGCTGCCCATGATATGAGTGGGAGTCTCTCCAAGTCTGGGGTGTGGCATTAAAAATCCTATCGCTGCTGCACAGGTCAGTGACATGGATTTTATCAGTAATAGTGCTGCCACTTTGCTCTTGCTGAGTCTGACTCCACATCCATCACTCCTTTGGGTCTGTACCAAGCAGAGAAAAAGGGAGTGCTCTTTATGTGGCCTCTCCACCCTCGATATGTGACTGTGCTTATGCAGAAAGAATCTATAACATTCAATTAAATTTTTTTCAAATTTATGTAAGTGATGAATTAGAAATATTTGCATCTTAAATGATTTCTTAGTACATAAAAGTTCGTCATCTAACACAATGTAATGAACTTTCTTAAGTTTTAAATATTCCAGTTACAAAAATTGAATTTCTCATTCATTTCCCAAACTGTTTCTATATCATATCTATATTCTATGTATTCAGTGGTGCCTAGTAAGTGCAGCATGCTTGTGAGGTGGGTAGTAGAGAAGGGAGGAAATCCACACTGAGTGCCTCCTGGGTTCTACAACAGCTGCAGTGCTACACAGACACACACACACANAAAAAAAAAAAAAATACATAAAGTACTTCTCATTTAACTTAATTTCCAGGACAAGTGTTCTTCTAGGTCACATTCACTCCTCTAAACAAAAAGGCCCATCGCTTCCTTTTGTGTTTTCTGAGTCTTCAAAGAACTGCAGTGTATTTTAATTTTAAAAACACAAATTGTATTTGAAAAATTACTTAAAACTGCAGTCAATACATGATCGAAAAGAAATTTTATCTGCTTGTTTTAGGAGTTTCTGCATTTGTAAAAACCTAGAATAATTCCAATTATATCAAAGATTATTCTGAAATCCTCAGATTAAGGTGAGAAAGCATTTTTGAGGGGAAAAAATAGTAACAAAAACAAGCACACATCAACAGGAAACTAGGACTCTAAAAACTATACAAATCATATAGCAAATTAATACTATACTACTTTATAGATTCAAGGCAAAAAAGAAATAAAATATGCTCAGTAATGGACATTTTACAATAAAAACACTTGCAAACCTATAGAATTTGCTCACATGATCTCTCCCTTAGTAATTTCCTTTATTTCCAGGATATTTTCTTAATCACAACTGCATACAAGAAAACTACTCCTATACATGGATTCTGGTGTCACAATCACTTTAGTAATCTTCACTAATCTTTGGTTTCTCATCACTCCTCACCAATTCATAAGAACAATGACAAAGTGAATTGAGGAAAAATAATATACAAAATTTCTCAGCCTTCCTTTGTCAACTCTAGAGTTTCTCCCTTAAACATATGGAGAGAAGTGACTGGAAGGGCCTGGACAGTGACCCACACCTTACTTTCAAGAGGCAGCACAAACAGCAGGTGTAACAAATAAGAAGTCAAGGTCTCAAGATAGAGGTCCTGTCTCTGAATAGTCATGTGAACTTAGGGCAATTACATAATTTATCTGTGCCTGTCTCTAATTTAGGACTTAATTCTGTCAACAATATTCCAGTGGGAGAACTGTGGTTATCAAGACTGCCTTCTTCCATGCAAAAACACAGAAATAAGCCTATTCTTAATGCCTCCTTTCCCAAAATAAGGAGACAGGTAAATACAAGCCCTTATTATCTTCAATTAAAACTCATTAAAAATTGCCAAAACATAAAGATTAACATAATTGATTGAGGGAAGGATTACATCCCACTAGTAATCCCTTTACATAATTTAAATTATCTTAAAATTTATTTACACACAAATCAAATAAAATGAAGTATGCAATCAATGAGAAAATACAGCGATGGTATTTCATAGCCTGATGTAGATCTCATAACAGGCTTCAGGGAGAAAATCCCAGCTCCATGCTTAATATTATTACTTAATTTCCTTTACCTCAATTTCCATATCTAGAAGATGAGATAGTGTTACCCACCCTATATCCTCTTGCCTCCTCAACCATTAACCTTCATTTCTGATAGAATTTTAATTAACGGTGACTCCTAAAACTTCAGCCTTAATTTCCCCTAGGTGGAAACGGTAGTATTAAAAAAAAAAAAAAAGTATACAAGCACAGGGAGGGTTATAGACATATAATGACTCTGGATAAGTTTCTTAACTCCTCTGATTCTGCTTCCCCTTCTGAGGATACCACTCATCCTACACAGCAATGGGTAGGATTTTAAAATAAAAAAACCCATGGAAAAGAATCTAACACAGGGTTTGGCACACAGAAGATCCTTAAATGCTATATCCATTTCCTTTCTACTCCTGATCCTAATCTCATTAAATAATCATCTGCTGACACACCAATGCACAGGTTATAATAATAAAAACTAATGTGTAGCCATGTTATAGCTGGCTTTAATATTCTTCAACTGCATCTCAAAACAATTTTGTGAAGAGAAAAAATGGTGCTAATTCAGATAAACAAACATGTGGAAAGATTTGGTAATTTGTTTGAAAACAAACATCAATTAGATAGCAGGGCTAACACTCAGCTTGACTTTAAAATAACAACTTGATGACAGAAAATAGGTGTGGACATGAACCACAGTGATCTTGGATTCTAGGCCTAATTCTGTCTCTAAAACTTCAGTATGTGAAATTACTCAGTCATGTCACCTCTAGTTACCTTCTATTCCTTGATCTATAAAATGGAAGGCACGGAAGGAGTGAGGAGTTAAACTCAATTTCTGAAGTCAACTTCAACTCAAAAATACTATTTTCCTTAATATTTACTGAGTATCATTCTGTGTCTAACAAGAAAAGGATATAACTATAGCAGTGGTTCAAAACCAGCTGGAGACACTTTGGTTGTCACAACAGAAGTAGAGGATGGGGAGGGGGCACAATTGCTTTGTAGCAGATGAAGCCAGGGATATTGCTAAACACCCTACAATGCACAGGAACACAAGAAACAGAATTATCCAGCCCAAAATACCAATAACTTAAAGTTGAGAAACGCTGAAATACAGTCACTGACCGAAAAGAGCTTATAATCTAGAAAGGAAAAATTAATTTGCAACTATAATCTATGAACAAGAAGTCAGAATAAATATGTTATTGGCCAAATGCCGTTGCAAGTTTTACATCAAAGAGAGGTAAAATATGATCTTTACCATAAAAACATGTCACACTCAGGATGGAGAGTAATCAGAATTTCAGTGGTTCTATAATAAAAATCAGCATACCATTACAGGTAGCACTGTATATTTTAACTTCTGAATGACAAACACTTTTAGTATTTGTTTTTGAAAGGATATGTACAAAATGAGGCTAAAATACATATCTGAATTTACATTGGACATATACCTTTTTTATGTTATGTGAGTATAACAGTATTAGTTAAAATCATATATCAAGAGATTTTTGGTATAACTCCA
>NW_007731264.1:134378-164858 GCF_000696425.1 Galeopterus variegatus | reverse complement strand
CATCTGGTAGAGCAGTTGCTTCTTCTATTACTCTGGAATGGGCTTTGAGGAGAGAGACATCTTCTTCTTTTTCCAGTTTCTTCTGGTGACTCTCCTTGTGTCAGTACAGTCAAGTGTCTGGTGGGCCACTTGCATTGTGGCTATGGCTACTGCTGTGGTGTTGAGCCACTTTTGCAGCAGCTGTGGCTGTGGTGGTGGCTTTGGTGGGCCACCCACATGGAAGTGTTTTCAGTGTACTCCTTGCCTGCTTCTGGGCAGGGAATGCTGCCCTTGGCTCCTGCCTAGGACCCTGGGCATGCTCTACTCCTTTCCTGCTTGTCGGATGAGGGGGCTGTCCTCAGCTCCTGCCAGGGAACCCTCCCACTGTCTATTTAAGCTGGTTATTTCTGGGCCAGAAATTCATGGGCTTCTCATACAAAGTGCTTTGGGTGAACACTGGTGTGTTGTTAGAGAAGGCTTTGCTCTGATGTGTTACCTGAAATGAGCTCTGGGGGGTTGGAGTGGATAGTTTGAAGCAGACTGTATCACTAAGCAGTTTAAAGGAGATCATTTTCAGCACAGTTGAAAGTAAAGAAAAAGGCATATGCTGCAAAAGTGGGTGGCAGAGTTTAGCAATGCAAACGTCCAACACTGCAGACTTTCATGAGAGCTCTGGGGCTGGATCTCTTTGTAGAGCGTTTCAANGTCCAACACTGCAGACTTTCATGAGAGCTCTGGGGCTGGATCTCTTTGTAGAGCGTTTCAATATAATGTTTGTTTAAACAGCAGCTAGTATGGGCCCTCATGGATTTATTTGCTGGTCATCAGCTGCTTGAAGGAGAAGATGGGAAGCAATCAGCTGAGAAGCTTCAATTAAAAGTTAGAAATTTTTGCCATTGAATATGAAGAAATGGATGTGAGAAAATTTGTAAATCTCCAATGTAAATTAGTGGAAAAAAAAAAAAGACCCCTTTAACCCAAATGCTACTCACAAGCAACCAAGTCCAAAGCTTAGTCATCACTTTTCCTTCTGCTTGGACCACTCTTTGCGGCCACATCTCTGCCTACATAATCCTATTCAATCTTCTGGTTCTGGTTTTTCAGCCCCTTTTTCAGAAAGCGTTTTCTGACCTATTGTATTTGGATAATTACACCAGTTGCATGACAGACCACACCTAAAATCTCAAAAGTTAAGCATAATGAGAGTTATCTCTCACTCACATAAAGTCTTATGTAGGTTGAGCAGCCCCGCTCTGCCTTGCTGCTGAGGCATCTGGAAAATGTGGCCTCCAAGCTTCTCTCTGATGAGAGAAGAGGGAAGGGAGGGAAGAGAAAGCCCAACAGCTCTTAATGGCCTCAACCCAGAACTGACATGTTACTTCCACTCACAGTCTATTGGTCAAAACTAGCCACATGACCCATCCCAGCTGCAGAGGAAGCTGGGAAATGTAGGGGGGAACATGGAGTATTTGGTGAGGATCAGCAATCTCTGCAATACCCCAACACTAGGTTGAGTGTCCTTCCTGTGTTTTCAAAGCACCCAATTATATGCTGCTCTTTTTTTTTGTTGTTTGTAATTGCCTGTTTATTAGTCCACCCAAGTCCCAAACCTATAAAGTCTTTGAGAGGACTAGAACACACTTCCCATTATATCCCTTGCTCTTAACCCAACGCAGCACATTCAGTAACACTAAATAGTTATTGGGTACATAAAAAAAGAAAAGAAATAAATGGCTCTCCCAGAAAGACAGCCACTAAAAAATGGAGACATAGTTGTTTTTATGTAAATCTCTTGCCTAGGAGATTGAATGTTTTTATCTGTGGACCAGATGGCCTTTAATCTCCTAGATGCCAATCAAGTTCTTTGATCTAAGAATCTTCAGACGGAAGCATTGAAATCTCCCCTCCACTAAACTTGTACAAGTGTATATTTAATACTAGGCTCTATTCAAAGCTTTTTGGCTTTATTTTAGTTTGCCTATTCATCATGACTTGTTTCATGTTTTTCTGTTATGCATACATAAATTAGGGAGAATAAATTCATAAGTTTTTTCTCTCGATCATGACCTATTTAAAAATTATTATTGTGTTAGTCAGGGTTCTTCAGAGAAATAGAACCATATATAGGTATGAAAAAGTATATAAAATGAGGCACTGGCTCACATATTTTGAGGCACGGAGGTCCCACAATCTACTGTCTGCCAGCCAGAAGCCCAGGAAAACCGGTGGTTTAATTTATCTGAGTCCAATTTATGATGACATAAATCCCAGTCTGAGGGAAGGAAAAGATGAGATGAGATGTCCCAGATCAAACAGTGAGGCAGGAAAAAAAAGGGCAAATTCCTCCCTCCTCTGTCTTTTGTACTATTCAGGCCCTCAGTGGATTGAATAATGCCCAACTGCCATCTACTTTACTAAGTCCACTGACTCAAATATCCCACAAATGCACCCAGAAACAATGTTTAATCTGGTCACCCCGTGGCCCACTAAACTTGACACATGAAATCAACTACCACATTATTATATTTATGTAAAAGTAATATACACTTGTAGGGAATGTAGTATTTAGGGTGATGCTGGCTGCTATAACAACAACAACAAAACCCCATAAATATTAGTGACATTCTAAAACATTTCTAGCTTACATAGTCGTCCAATGTGGCTGTTCTCAATGGGCAGCTGGTTTTCTGTGTAGTGGACTGGGGAAGCAGTTTCCTTCTATCCTGTGTTTCTCCCTCTTCTAGGGCCTCAGAGTATCCTACTTTCACTTTAGTCTTCATTCCATTAGGGAGAACTAGTCATATGGTCCAACCTAGGCACAAGATAGGCTGAGAAATGTCCATGGCTGGATCCCTCCCTAGCAACAGATATTCCAGAGACATTTACTGGTTGACTCTCCAGCATCCACTTTGCACCACAGTAGAGAGTACCTTGACTTTCCTTGGTGGGATTCACCCTCTGCCATTCTCAGCCATGTGATTTGCATGGGGTTAACTCTATTTCTTGCTACAATGGGTGGGCTTTGCTTGGTGTAAGCCATTTAGCAAGTTGCATACCACTGGCCACAGTGATTGGGTCAGGGATGGGCAAACTATATAATTCAGGCCCATGGGAAAAGCAAATCCTCAGATTGTGCTAGATCTGTCAGATAAAACCTTCTCTTTTATTTTGTATGATGCACAGGATGACATGAGGTCTGGAACAGTTTCTGTCATTTAGCCATCGTGAGAAAGCAAGTGTATACGTGTTTGTGTGTATGTGTTCAGTAGAGTGGAAGGGAGGGTCAAGGCCACTGCTTAGAGTCAGACAATGAAGTCAACGTTTGGAAGGCAGAGCCCAGAGACAGGTAGAAACCAGATCCTTGGTGATCTTATTGTTGCTGCTCAATTATGCTTTTCCTGCTACTCACCCTACTTGTTGACATCTCAATTACCTAAGTTGATAAATTCCCATTATTGCTATGGAAGCTTGAGTTGGGTGTTTTATCATTTGTGACAGTTTAAAGGTAGCCAGAGATAATTGTTAAATGCTTCTACAGAAGACACTTTATTAGTTCTTACATGGTTGAGATCATGCTCAGTACTTAATTTATTTCTGCTTTTTTCTCTTAGAATGATGTTGTGAGCATCTCTTTGTGCCCTTCTTTGACTGGCTTATTTCATTTAGCATAACGTTCTCTAGATTCACTCATGTCAAAAATAGCAGGATTTCCTTCTGTTTTAAGGCTGAATAATATTCCATTGTATGTATATACCATATTTTCTTTATTCACTCATCTGTTGATGGACATTTGGGTAGTTTCTGTGTCTTGGCTATTATGAATAGCGCTGCAATGACCATGGCAGTGCAAGACACCTCTGTGAGATGTGTCAGGTTGGCTGGACTCCAGCCTCCAGTGATTTAATCAAACAGTAATCTAGGTGTTGCTGTGAAGGGATTTTGTAGCTCCGATTAAAGTGCATAATGGGTTGATGTCACATAAGGAAGAATATCCTTGATAGTCTGGGTGGGCCTGAATGAAAAGCCTTAAGAGCAAAGCTGAATCTCCCCTATGAAGAAGAAATTCTGCCAGAGGACCAGCTTCAGCCTGTGCCCATGAGTTCCAGCCTGCCTTTCCTGGCGTCCTGCCTGGTGGATTTGGGGCTTGCCTAGCAAGCTCCTATAATTGCATAAGCCAATTCCTTGCAATAAATCTCAGTATATAACTCCTATCAGCTCTGCTTCTCTGTTGCATCTTGATTGATACAATGGGTTTGGAATGTGTTTCAAAGGCAGGGCCAAGAGGCTTTGCTGATAGTTTGGGTGAAGGGGTGAGGGAAAGCAGTCCATCAAGGATTGCCAGGACATTTGGCCCATACGATTATCCTTCATAGCAAAGGTTTTGCCAAAATCAGGGTTGGATGGTTCACCTTGTGTCTTTCTCAGTGATTTCTCACTGCGCCTTTGACGCTCTCCTCCAGAAAAGGGCTCACTTCTTCAGAACATATTTATGATTGTTTCTTAAAGTGCTTCCATGTTTCCCTGGCCATGCTTAATTAGCAGAAGTTTAGGGGTAAACCTGCTGGAATTGTGAGCAGAACTCTAGAAAGTATAGATGAGCATTTTCATTGCCAATGGTTCCAGCCCCCAAATAACTCCAAACAATGTTTTTCAGGCCTTTGCCTGTGGCCTATCACCTTGTTGTGGTTAAAAGGTCAAGGATGGGATGGGTGGGCTTTGAACTGTAACTTTCTGAAAGGCCCTGGATTGGGGGAGGCTAAAGGGAAAAGAGAGTTTTTTTTGTTTGTTTTTGTTTTTTTCCCTTTTTGTCTTTTTTACTGACCGGTAATGGTATCGCAACCCTTGGTGTTGCGCCCGCACCGTGCTCAGACAGTGAGCGGGAACTGGTCTCCACATGGGATCTGAACCCTCGGCGGGAGCGCCGCTGCACTCCCAAGCGGCGCACTCTCCAGTTCGCCACCGGGCCGGCCTGGGAAAAGAGAGTTTTGAATCAGAATTCCCATATGGGGGGCGGGATAACAGGTGATATGTGGAGCCTTTTCAAAGGAGTCTGGCAAGGTGTGTGGCAGCTGCAGTGTTGATATGAGGGGAGAGAACTGTTCCTTCCTGTGGATGATTCATGGGGCGGTTGCTTAGCTGACCACAGATCCTCCTGGAAGCTTCTAGAAGCTTTTGAAAATCCCTGCACTGTCTGGGCAAAGAGGCATCCAGGGAGTGGAAAATTGGAGCAAATGCCCCCACTGGTGCCCAGGAGGGGTCCATAGTTTCAGATTCTTTTGAGAAGGGAGAGTGACTGTAGGCTGCAAGCAAAAATGTTTAAAAAAAGAAGCCGAGTTCATTTATTGTCGGTCAGCTCATGACCCTTTTCTCTTTTCCCATCACAAAGGCAAGGAGGGGGGTAGTTTCACTGTGGCTCTATTCAAAGCTTTCCTTAAAAATCACAAAAACCAGGAAAGAGTGCCCCCCCATTGTAAAAATTATATGAGCTCATTATAAAAACAAAATTCACATAATACCTATATATATATAAAGAGAAAAGAGAAAAATCTTCCAAACTTCCACTACCCAGAGGTAATCAGTGTTAATCTTTTGATAAATATTCTGGATATTTCTAAACACACACTCACACACACATACACACTCATAACACTCTCTCACACACTCACATCACACCCTCATATACCCACACACTGTTCTAGGTAAATAAGATCACATCATGTTTGTTTTGTAACCTGCCTTTTTTACTCAGTATTATGCTATGGTCCTCTTTCTGGGTCAACAAATTTAGAAATATCTCATCAATTTTAATGGCTGCTTAAAATTCCACTGTGTGGTTAAAATGTGTAATATTTAACCAGTTCCCTATTGGTGGACATTTAGGTTGATTTCAATGATTACCATAGAGAATGTTGGTATGAAAATCCTTGCAGTTGCAATATCTTGATCCACATGTATAATTTATTGCTCATTAAAAAATGTCTTTTTAAAAAACATATCTTTTTTTTCTTCTAAAGTAGTGTAGGTAATAGTCTTTTTGGGGAGTTGAGATGAGTAGTTATGGGACATTTCCTGAGACTTCTGAATCCCCTAGGAGAGTTCTCAGTATGGAAATGAAATCTAGAAGCCAGGGCTGCCCAAACTTCCTGATTATAAGGATCATGAAGGGCACATACTAAAAACCCAAGTTCCTGGGCTCTCTGTGACTACTGTGTCAGTCTCCTCAGGTGCTGAAACGAGGCTCCCAGCATAGATGGGGACTCAGGGACAGAGAGAAATAGGAGAAAGCTGTGAGAACTCACAGGTATCAATGGCTGATTAGCATAACTCAGGTTTGGACAGAATTTAAATGTCTTGGAAGGGCATAGAGACCCAGGAAATTACAATATAGTGAGATAAGTGTTCACAGCATAGGACATATTGGAAGCATCAAAAAGGCTTATCAGTCTTTGGGGGAGGTCTAGGAAGGCTTCATGGAGGAAATTAACTCCAAGTAAGTGCTCTCAGGTGTTTTGGAAATGGCCAGGTGATTAAAAATTGGTAGGAGGCTCATGCGAGAGCAACCTAGGGAGAGAGCAAAACTGTTATAAACACCAGGAGGAGAGAAAATCATGGTTCTTGCCCTTACTGAGCCCTAAATCTAGACAAACAAATAAACAGGTAACTGCAAAACACTGTGCTAAATGGGATGACAATGGGGACTGTGACACAGCCTGGGGAAGTGCTTAGGGTCTGATAAAACTTACTGAAACCCAATATTCTCCTTAAGGGCATTTTTTCCTTCTTGTCTTTGGGGACTAAAAGGGCTTTTCCTATAAATCAGAAAACTATAAGCTGGCATTTGCTTTGGTGACCGATGTTACTGTCTTTTAAAATTTTTTTAACATATTTAATAGATAAATAAAAATTTGTATATATTTAAGGTGTACAACATGGACAAAAAGAGAGAAAAATGACAAAGAGTGAAGAAAACATAATGGACCTATGAGGAATCATTAAGCATATAGATAAACCAATATTATTGTCACTAAAGGTGCCTCATTTTCATGTGTTTAAAAAACATATCTTTTTTTTCTTCTAAAGTAGTGTAGGTAATAGTCTTTTTGGGGAGTTGAGATGAGTAGTTATGGGACATTTCCTGAGACTTCTGAATCCCCTAGGAGAGTTCTCAGTATGGAAATGAAATCTAGAAGCCAGGGCTGCCCAAACTTCCTGATTATAAGGATCATGAAGGGCACATACTAAAAACCCAAGTTCCTGGGCTCTCTGTGACTACTGTGTCAGTCTCCTCAGGTGCTGAAACGAGGCTCCCAGCATAGATGGGGACTCAGGGACAGAGAGAAATAGGAGAAAGCTGTGAGAACTCACAGGTATCAATGGCTGATTAGCATAACTCAGGTTTGGACAGAATTTAAATGTCTTGGAAGGGCATAGAGACCCAGGAAATTACAATATAGTGAGATAAGTGTTCACAGCATAGGACATATTGGAAGCATCAAAAAGGCTTATCAGTCTTTGGGGGAGGTCTAGGAAGGCTTCATGGAGGAAATTAACTCCAAGTAAGTGCTCTCAGGTGTTTTGGAAATGGCCAGGTGATTAAAAATTGGTAGGAGGCTCATGGGAGAGCAACCTAGGGAGAGAGCAAAACTGTTATAAACACCAGGAGGAGAGAAAAACATGGTTCTTGCCCTTACTGAGCCCTAAATCTAGACAAACAAATAAACAGGTAACTGCAAAACGAGAGCAACCTAGGGAGAGAGCAAAACTGTTATAAACACCAGGAGGAGAGAAAATCATGGTTCTTGCCCTTACTGAGCCCTAAATCTAGACAAACAAATAAACAGGTAACTGCAAAACACTGTGCTAAATGGGATGACAATGGGGACTGTGACACAGCCTGGGGAAGTGCTTAGGGTCTGATAAAACTTACTGAAACCCAATATTCTCCTTAAGGGCATTTTTTCCTTCTTGTCTTTGGGGACTAAAAGGGCTTTTCCTATAAATCAGAAAACTATAAGCTGGCATTTGCTTTGGTGACCGATGTTACTGTCTTTTAAAATTTTTTTAACATATTTAATAGATAAATAAAAATTTGTATATATTTAAGGTGTACAACATGGACAAAAAGAGAGAAAAATGACAAAGAGTGAAGAAAACATAATGGACCTATGAGGAATCATTAAGCATATAGATAAACCAATATTATTGTCACTAAAGGTGCCTCATTTTCATGTGGCCGAGATAGTAATTGAAGAAATTTATAAGATGAGAGGCAGAACTTGGGCGTATAAACAAAGCCAGGATAGCTTTGTAATTATTTCTGGTTTTAAATGAGAAGTGGAAAACAACTTTGTAATTATCAATAGAGCTGGGATTATGAGAAGAAAACTGGGAGAAGAGGTCATTTTAAGAAACTGAAACGCCTTTAGAGTTGCTTGGACATGGGCTATGAAATCAAAACATTACGGGACTTCAAAACTTCCCTCCTGAGCCTGTGGTGGTTTCTGAAATTTTTCCCTTTAGACTTACTTGGGGTAAAGGCTTGAATGTGAATGATTGCTTATATACACAGCATGGTGTGAGCTGTGACTTTCAGAATGTGGTTTATGTTATTTAGAACCATCTGGAAGCTTCTAGAGGGTCCATCCTTGGGTCCTGTTCTAGACCCACCGAGAAAGACACTCTTGGCTGTTTATCTAGCATCCATCTCAGCTCCCACCCCGACTCTTCTCTTTCTTAACAGAATCACCCTTTTGTGGCTCAGGTGTATGTCCCTTCTCCATGACATCATAAACTCTAGGAAAACTAATCTTAGGTGTGACCTGACCACTTTCAAGGAATTGCTATTTTCCTGCCAGTGATTGCTTCATGAATGGGTATTTGACTCTGTTTGGGCCAGTGAGAGGTGAAGGGAAGCCTGTTGAAAGCTCCAGAAAAAAGTTTCCCCTTTCTTGAGGAAAAAAAAAAAAAAAAATGCATGGGAAAAAATATCCCCTTCTCTTCCTCTGGATGCTGTTGAGTCAGAGTTTCCCCTTTCTTGAGGGAAAAAAAAAAAAATGCATGGGAAAAAATATCCCCTTCTCTTCCTCTGGATGCTGTTGAGTCAGAGCGTTTTACCTGGAACTGCTGCCGCATCCATTCGTGACTCACCTGCAGATGAAGCCAACACTGAAGAGAGCAGACAAAAGAGAACCTGGGTTTTTAATGGCATCACTGAGTGGCTGAATCAACCTGGCCTGAATCCCGTTCTCTCCGTGGACTTCCTGTTACGTGAGATAGAGAACTCCTTTGTTGTTTGGGTTGGAGTTTCCACGGCTTGCAGCCCAAGTATCCTAACCAATATATACCCACCGAATCAAAACTCTCTCCTGATAAACGTGCCTCAGGCGATTCTGACGTATGTTCAAGTATGGAAACAACTGGAGAGACAAAGACGGCTGCCACAGATCTAGGTTCTGGTCCTGGATTTACCACTAAACAGCTAAGTCATCTGGGACAAGCCGTTTTTCCCTCTCTGAGCCCCAATTTCCTCATCTACAAAGAAGGGATACTCCCCTAGAGATTGCCTCTACTTTTGTGTTGTCTTTTTTTTTTTCCTTTTTGTCTTTTTTACTGACTGGTAATGGGATCGCAACCCTCGGTGTCGTGCCTGTACTGGGGACTGGCAACGGGATCGCAACCCTCGGTGTTGCGCCCGCACAGCGCTCAGCCAGTGAGCAGGAACCGTTCTCCACATGGGATCCGAACCCTCGGCGAAGCGGCGCACTCTCCAATGTGCCACCGGGCGGCCCTTGTGTTGTAGCACTCAGCCAGTGAGCAGGAACCGGTCTCCACGTGAGATCCGAACCCTCGGCGAAGCGGCGCACTCTCCAATGTGCCACCGGGCGGCCCTTGTGTTGTCTTTTTTTTTTTCCTTTTTGTCTTTTTTACTGACTGGTAATGGGATCGCAACCCTCGGTGTTGCGCCCGCACAGCACTCAGCCAGTGAGCAGGAACCGTTCTCCACATGGGATCCGAACCCTCGGCGAAGCGGCGCACTCTCCAATGTGCCACCGGGCGGCCCTTGTGTTGTCTTTTTTGCCATAGTGTGATTCTAGCTGAGTATGGTGGATTCTTGTAGCAGGAGAGAGTACAAACACAGGAAAAGGTTTCATTAAATGCTTTGACATGAGTACTGTAGAGCAGGAATAAACATTATTGCCACTTTAAACAAAAGCTGGCTTCAGATTTTCTGCCTTCTAGAGAAATGGCATAATTAATCTCAGGGATTTAAAGATTCCATTGTTTAGAAAAATGCTTAGATGGACATTTTGATTCCAATGGGGGCATACCCTTTACCCTCCTGCAAAGCGTGGTTGAGTGACAGTAAAATGAGAGAGGGCTGGGTTTCTTTGTACTGTATATTAAAGTGCAATAGAATCTTGCATTCCTAGAAGTCCGTAGAAAAAGAAGGTGAGGGGTCTGGGAACAGAGAGAGGGGAGATGGGAGGAAGCTCCATGGAAGGACAGACCTAAGAAGATAAATGCTGGTGAGCCAGGGCCTTAGGAAGACATGGACAGAAAGAAATTTTCTGGGATGGGGGGTGGTCCATAAATAGCAGGATAGTGACATCTAATGTTGAGCTATTTGCCACTTGGTCGGTTTTGTGACAGCTGAGGCTCAGAAAAGTTTTCTGAGCTTCCTGAGGTCCTTACAGCAATTTCCCAATTGGGCTCTCTTTCCTCTGCACCAACATTTTGCAGCTTGGTCCCTGAAAGCTCCATCATGGAATGGGGTTATACTTTAAGCTCTATCTAGTTGTTGCCTTTTAGTATGCCTTGTAATTTTTTCTTGATAATTGGACATGATGTACCGGATAAAAGGAATTGACATAAATAGGCCTTTAGTGATGTGGTGGTGGGATGTGTGGGAGGGAAAATGTTCTATTGCCCTGTGATTAGGTTTCAGACATTTAGCGAGTCTGTGCCCCTGGACTGTGAACTTTGTGAGTGCTTCTTAGTTCCTCTTTCCCCGTTTAGGTGAGACTGAATATCCAGACCTGGTTGGAGTTGGGCATTTCCTTTCCCCCAAGTTAGTTAGGCTCTGATAAAACCCCAGAAGGTTAGTCTCTGATTAAATAGTTTCTCCTGAGGGCGACCTTGTTAAGAAAAACAGAGTGCTTGGGTGTGTTTCAAAATGGTTTCTTTCTCCCTTCCCCTGCTGGAGGCATAAAGGGATTTTTCTACAATATTTACTGTGAGAATCTGGCTGAACTCCTACAGGTGAATGTCACAAAAGTGGTCAGTCTTAGCAGGACAATCATAGGGATGTTTCTTCTGTCTTTGTGGCTGGTCTCCCTGGAATTTTTAACCTGCAGATCTGTGCACAAATTGCTGAGACTGCAGCAATTTGTCAATTTTAGTTCAGGTTCTCCTACCCTGGCACTGGTTCCTGAGGTGGTTACTATTTGTGCATCTCTGCACCAGTAAGCTGTGACTCCCTGTATTTGCCTGTCTTTCCAGTCTTGGGGGTAGCAATATTACTCTGTGTCCTCATTTTCTTACAGATCCAAAACCAGTTATTTTTTGTCTGCTCAGCCTTTTACTTGTTGTTAGGACAGAGTAGTGACACTCTGAGTAGTTTTGATCAGGGGTATGAAGGATTAAAATATTGTCAGCAAACAAAGAAGCTGCTGGTTTAATCGATCTCCTTTTGAAGACATCTGACTGGGTCCCTGTCACCATTAAAATTTTCCAACTCCTGACCGTCTGACATTTTCAGGTGGATGAGGCGCCTGGAGGCAGATGGAGCTTTATAATATCAACATCTACTTTTGAGGGCTGTGGGGTTGCTTTCCCAGGCAATGTGCATGATCTTTGGCAAGCTGGTTTTAGGAAAACACACCCAACGAGATCCTGCAGTGGGACTGGAGGCAGCTCCATCCAGCCCTCCCCAGCTCTTCCCAGGATCTACAAATGACCTGGAGGAACAGTAGCGAAGTCACAGTTCCAAGAAGCCAATGTCATGGCTCTACCAGCTGAGGCCTGCAGGCTGCACTGCCAGGATGGGGGCAGCTGTACACCAATATGCCCACATCTGGCTACAAGTCTAATGGCCAAACAATTGTGTGTTAAAGACACTGTCCCCTACTACAGCTGTATTCTACTGCTCAATCACCCTCCTTTCCTGTTGTCATATCCCAGTAGTTCTACCTCAGCAATAACTTTTGTAATAGCCTCCCCCACCGGACAGCCCTTTCTCCTGCCACTGGCTTATTAGTTTAGGCTTTATCATCTCTCTGAGGCATTATTGCCATAGCCCTTAACTGGTCTCCTGGCCTTCTGTTTCTAAATGCCCTGCATTCTTTAATTGGCTATTAGAATTTTTTAATCATCTCTCTTAGAGCTTCTCTTAGCTCTAGTGTCATAAAGAATACTCTATGACTTTGACTAAATCTTACAGTCTCTCTTCTGTTTCCCGGTTACCATCATTTACTTTCCTTTTACAAATACCTTTATGAGACAAGAGTTTTTAAGGTCAGACTCCACTGATTCCAGGGGCAATTATATGGACAGTAACACACTGGCAAATTTTAATTATTTTTTATAGCTCAATATTAATATGGGCCGAGACACCAATTTCTATTTGAGGTTTATTTTGGGGCACCTTCTCTGTGTAGGGCTCTAGGGCAATTTCAGTGAAAAGATAGGTTAGGTAGGCAGTTTTTGCTCATAGGTATTTGTAGTACTTGATGATAACTTTTTGTGGGACTTCACGCTGCCTTTTGAATTGATCACGGCACATCAGGGATTCTCCAGTTCTTGAAAATATTCAATGTAGGGTGCCTGAAATCTCACCTCATTTTTGCCATTTTTTTTTCTAGTAATACTCAGGTTTCTTCTCTACAGCTGCTATCACTAAACAGAAAAGGCATTTGAGAACCCCTTTCTGATGAATTGTGGAGAAAATAGAATTTTCAATGTGTCAGCTAGTCCTATATTTCATTTCTAACAGTTTTTGCACTTTGTTTAGAACAAAAAGATGAACTTTATTTTTAATTCTAATAAGACAAGCTTTAAATCATGTTCTATTAAGGTTTAGGGTGGCATGGTGTAGAAAAAAATAATAGAAAATCAAAGGCTTGGGATTCTGGTTCTGTTTTTGATATATTCTATGGCCTTAGGCTATGTTTTTAATCTCAATAGAGTTTCTGATCTTAAAATAGGAGAATGATCCTAGACATCAAATAGGTCTCAACTCAAGCCCACTGCTAATGGCCTCCTGGATTTCTGTGCTGAGAAGAATTCTGTGGCTGAGCCATGATGTATTAGTAATGTCTGTCATGACTGCAGGATGGGGGATAAGCAGAGCAAGTGTCAGGCATTTTCCATCCTTGCTATATGACTTTCAGTCACTCTTCCAGCATGTGAAAGTTCATGCTTCTTTTCTTACAAAATAACAAACCACTCAGGTGCCTGATTAAACTATGTCCAGTGTGTTAGTTACTGACTTAAATCTAAAACAAACTCTAATCCTAATTCAATCATCACGATTTAGAGCAGTGAACTGTAGATTGTCTTTGCCATCTGAGGATCATTATCTATCTTCTTGTGCTACACAGCTTATCTTTTGACATTTGCCCACTCGGCATCAGAGCTGCTGGCCTCACTCTTTTTTACTTACTTTGAGTTATTGAGAAGTAGTCAGTGTTTTTTAAAAAATTGAAACATAGTTGATTGTACGTATCTGTAGGGTACAGAGATGAATATCAGCACCTGTGTGCAATATGTGATGCTCAAATCAGGATAATTAGTATATTCAACATGATACAATGTAATTGATTTTCAGGGCCCTTTACCAATTCCTCCCTTCTGCCCCTGCCCCCTCTCCTTTTCCCAGGTTTCCTCTTGTAACCTCAGTTCTGTTCTCTCCTTTTGAAAGTTCAATGTATTATTGTGATTGTTGTATCTTTCTTTCTTTCTTTTTATCTATTTGGTTTTTTTTTTAGCTCCCACTTATGAGTGAGGACATGCAGTATTTCTGTTTCTGTGCCTTGCTCATTTCACTTAACATTGTCTTCTCTAAGTTCACCCATGTTGCTGCAAATGGTAGTATTTCATTCTTTTTATGGCAGAGTAGTATTCCATTGTATAAATATACCACATTTTCCTTATCGAGTCATCTGTCAATGGACATTTAGGTTGATTCTGTATTTTGGCTATTGTAAATAGTGCTGCAATAAACATGGGAGTTCAGGTATCCATCTGAAATGACGTTTTCCATTCCTTTGGAGATATACCCAGCAGTGGGATTGCTGGATTATATGGAAGTTCTACCTGTAGTTGTTTGAAGAGCCTCCATACTGTTTTCCATAATGGCTGCACCAATTTACAGCCCTACCAACAGTGTAGGAGGGTTCTCCTTTCCCCATATCCTTGTCAGCACTTGTTATTCTCTGTCTTTTTAATAATAGCCAGTCTAACTGGGGTGAGATGATATCTCAGTGTGATTTTGATTTGCATTTCTCTAATGTTGAGTGATGTTGAGCATTTTTTCATGTGTCTTTTGGCCATTTCTATACCTTCCTTTGAGAAATGCCTATTCAGCTCCTTTACTTAGTTTTTAAAATTGGGTTATTTGGATTTTTTTTACTAAGTTGTTTTGAGTTCTTTTTATGTTCTGGTTATTAATCCTTTGTCAGATGCATCGTTTGCTAATATTTTGTCCCACTCTGTAGGTTGTTGTTTTGCTCTGTTAGTTTTTCTTTTGCTGTGTAGAAGCTTTTAGTTTGATATAATCCCATTTGTTTATTTTTCCTTTTGTTGCCTGTGCTTTTGGGGTCATATTCATAAAGTCTTTGCCTGGTCCTACTTCCTGGAGTGTTTCCCTTGGGTTTTCTTTTAGGAGTTTTGTAGTTCCAAGTCTTATATTTAACTCTATAATCCATTTTGAGTTGATTTTGGTATATGGTGAGAGGTATGGGTCTAGTTTCATTCTTCTACATATGGACGTCCAGTTTTCCCAGAGCCATTTATTGAAGAGACAGTCTTTTCTCCAATGTATGTTCTTGTTACCTTTGTCAAAGAGCAGTTGGCTGTAAGTATGTGGGTTGATTTCTGGGTTCTCTATTATGTTCCATTGGTCCATGTGTCTGTTTTTATGCCAGTACCATGCTGTTTTGGTTACTATAGGTTTGTAGTATAATTTGAAGTCAGGTAATGTTATATCTCTGGCTTTTTATTTTTTTGCTCAGAATTGTTTTGGCTACTCAAGGTTTTTTGTTGTTCCATATGAATATTAGAATTGTTTTTTTTCTGTTTCTGTGAAGAATGTCACTTATATTTTGATGGGTATCGTGTTGAATCTATAGATTGCTTTGGGTAGAATGGACATTTTCATAATGTTAAGTCTTCCAATCCAAGAGCATGGAATGTCTTTCCATATTTTTTTTGTCTTCTTTAATTTCTTTCAACAGTGATTTGTGGTTCTCATTGTAGAGATCTTTCAGCTCCTTGGTTAAATTGATTCCTGGGTAGTTTATTTTATCTATTTTTTTTGATGACTGTTGTAAATATGTCAGCTTTCTTGATTTCTTTTTCTGCTAGTTCATTATTGAAGCATAAAATGCTACTGAATTTTGGGTGTTGATTTTGTATCCTGCAATATTACTGAAATTGTTAATCAGCTCTAAGAGTTTTTTTGGTAGAGTCTTTAGGTTTTTCTACATATAGGATCATGTCATCTGCAAACAGGGACAGTTTGACTTCGTCCTTTACAATCTGGTTGCCCTTTATTTCTTTCCCTTGCCTGATTGCTCAGGATAGTACTTCCAATAGTATGTTAAACAGGAGTGGTGAGAGTGGGTATCCTTGTCTTCTTGCTGTTCTTAAGGGAAATGCTTTCAGCTTTTCTCCGTTCAGGATGATATTGGTGATTGGTTTGTTATATATGGCTTTTATTGTGTTGGGACACTTTCCTTCTATACCTAATTTGCTGAGAATCTTTATCATGAATGGGTGTTGAATTTTGTCAAATGCCTTTTCTGTGTCTATTGAGATAATCATATGATTTTTGTCCTTGATTTTGCTGATGTGGTGTATCACATTTATTGACACTTTAAACCAACAGGACCTGGCAGATATCTACAGAACATTTCATCCAACAGCTGCAGAATATACATTCTTCTCATCAGCACATGGAACATTCTGTAGGATAGACCACATGTTAGGTCACAAATCAAGTCTTAGCAAATTTTTAAAAATTGAAATCATTTCAAGTATCTTTTCAGACCGCAATGGATTAAAACTAGAAACCAATAACAAACAAAACTCTGGAAACCATACAAACACATGGAAAGTAAATAACATGCTCCTGAATGATATATAGGTCCAAGAAGAAATTAAACAAGAAAGGAAAATATTTCTCAAAACTAATGAAAACAAAGACACATCATACCAAAACCTGTGGGATACTGCAAAAACAGTACTAAGAGGGAAGTTTATTGCAATAAACACTTACATTAAAAGAATAGAAAGATTTCAAGTAAACAACCTAACACTATACCTCAAATATCTAGAAAAACAAGTAAAATCCAATCCTGAAATTAGTAGATGGGAAGAAATAATCAACATCGGAGCAGAACTAAATGAAATAGAGACCCTAAAATGATACAAAAAAGATCACTGGAACAAAATGTTGGTTTTCTGAGAAGACAAACAAAATAGATAAAACATTGGCTAGGCTAACTAAAAAGAGAAGACCCAAATAACAAAAATTAGACATGAGAAAAGAGACATTACAACTGATACCACAGAAATACGAAGAATTACTAGAGACTATTATAAACAATTATATGCCAACAAATTTGAAAACCTGGAGGAAATGGATAAATTTCTGGACATATACAAACTACCAAGACTGAACCAAGAAGACATAGAAAACCTGACCAGACCAACAAGAAGTAATGAGATTGAAACAGTAATCAACAGTCTCCCAATGAAGAAAAGCCCAGGACCGATGGCTTTACTGCTGAATTCTACCAAATTTTCAAGAAGAATTAATACCAATTCTCTTCAAACTATTCTAAAAAATAGAAACAGAGGCCATTCTCTCAAACTCATTCTATGAGCCAACATCACCCTGATACAAAAAGCAAAGATATAACAAAGAAAACTATAGGCCAATACCTTTGATGAAAATAGGCACAAAATTCTTCAATAAAATATTAGCAAATAGAATACAGCAACACATCAAAAAAATTATATACCACAATCAAGTGGGATTCATCTAAGGGATGCAAGGATGGTTCAACATATGCAAGTCAATAAATGTGACACACCACATCAACAAAGTAAAGAAGTAGTCAGTCTTGACATGACAATTATGGGACATTTCATGTATATCTTTGTGAACTGGCAGGTACCTGGGAACTTATGAGAACAAAAGTGAAATGATGACAAAAATGAAGTGAAATATGAATGACCAAACCGCGAGGCTCTAAATGATGCATGTAAGAAGATAAAAGTTTCCTTTATAAGCAGAGGGTTTGGATGCAGAGGCTTTAGGAAGGACCTTGGAGGTAATGAACACCCTCAAGAGGACATTGAGACCCTGGGAGGTGAAGTAAGTCTTTCAAGACCACATAGCTAGTAAGTGGCAGAGCTGGGGCTCCTGATTATGGGGAGAAAATGCTCTTTCTCTTGTACCATGTAGCACCTATGAATTCATTCCAAAACCTCTAGAAACTGGGATAAACTTTGTCACAAATGTGAGGTGCAAATAAGGCTATATTGTTTTATTTTTTTATTTTTATTTTTTCCTTTTTGTCTTTTTTCATGACTGGCAACGGATCGCAACCCTCAGTGTCGCACCCGTACCGGACCGGGACCGGCAACGGGATTGCAACCCTCGGTGTTGCTCCCTGCACCTCGCTCAGCCAGTGAGCGGGAACCGGTCTGTATGTGGGATCCGAACCCTCGGCGGGAGCGCCGCCGCGCTTCCCAAGCGGCGCACTGTAGCAGTGCGCCACCAGGCCGGCCCCTATTTTTTAAGTTAAAATTAAAACAGGTGAGAGTTTCCACATGATAGATTAGCAAGAAATTCAATTTTATTTTAGGGGGTCCACCCCACACCCTGTGAATTGGCCAAGAAAATTGTGGGCCCCTTCAGTTTTAGGGAGAGTTATTCAGGCAGGGAGAACCTGAAGTTATGGCAGTCTGCTTCTGCCATTACTTCTCACTGCCACCCAGTGTTACTGTGGAGCACTGGGCCACAGTCTGGTTGACGCCGATCATCTTCCTTAGATGATGTGAGGGTGCCATACCTGGCTGAGGACATCACAACTTAGTGTTCTGTACATTTGGTCCCAAACACAGCTGCACTGGGAATGGGTGGCACAAGTGATTTGGGCATTTGTACCTTACAGACCTGTGAGCACTGTTCCTCATCTTATCTCTGGAGATCTATATAACAGGCAGTTTTCCTTTTAAAACTCTCAAAATCAAAGGACATCAATACCCATCTTTCTCAATGCCCTTCTTTCTCCAGTATTAGATCTCCTTTCTTTTTCCAACACTACCCTGCTTCAATCAACACCCTTTTTTCTCCATTAGACCTTCTAGATTGGCAGTTCTCAATAGGTCAATTTTGCCCTCCAGGGGACATTGGCCATATCTGGAGACATATTGATGATCATAACTTGGGAGGGAACTGTTACTGATGTATAGTGGGTAGAGGTCAGAGATGCTGCAAAACATTCTACAATGCACAGGACAACTTCACTGCAAAGAATTATTCATTCCAAATGTCAAGTGCTGAAGTCGGGAAACCCTTCTCTAAAGATTTTAATGTGACATTTGTACTTCCATTGAGATTTATCTTTCCAGGGATAACCGAGGTAGCTTTTAAAACCCTTGAACAGATATATGTAGAGAGAAACATAACTTAAATCTACAGCCAGGCAACCCACTACTCTTTCCAGGAAACCCTTTGTCTTGGGAACATAGTTCGTTATATCTACCAAGGTGATAGTTGGATGAGAAAGAGCTTCTTGGGGGAGAATAAGAACAAATAGAAAATTCAGAACAAGGCAAAAAGAAGATAGCAGTTAAACACTCAGATATAATATCTGCTTGCCAGAGGTGGTAGAAATCATTGTTCCCAGTATGGTCAGCTTTTAAGGTGGAACTAGACGTGCAGAGTAGAGTATCACTACAGGTCTATAACTGTTGGACTTTGTAAAATGTAGTCAGCCTTCCTACATACATTTGGCTGGGATTTTCTTGATTCTAGATCATTTTCTCATCTTGCCTTAGGTCTGAGGTTCCTGATTTTCCTCATGTTATCTGAACCTACTGGTAGTTTTCTCCAGTATACTTCTATTTCCTATCCTCTTCCTTGCAATTTTCTCAGGTGTTTTTCCTGTTAAAAGACAATATGGTAAACATCTTTGCACATTTACAAATATTGATGTTTTTTCCCCCTTGGGCCAAAGTTCCAGGAAGTCCATGTGAATAATTTTTTTTAAATGGCTAATATTTTTATTCTAAATTATTTCCCTGCAAATGTTCAGTGCCAAGTCACAATGCATGAGTGTGCCTATTTCCTCACATGCTCATCAATATTGGATTTTTATAAATTATTCTGTTTCTGATATAAATAGGCATAAAATCACCTCATCTGAATTTATTTCAGTTAAACTTTTTAATGTTTGTCATTTGTATTCATATTTTGAAGGAAAAAAAGGTTCCTTTAGTTGGGTGTTTGTAACAACTTTTGGGGCATATCATTACTTTTACAGTAATCCCCTACTCCATATGACAGTGCTTTTGCATGAGTTAATGACTTTTATCTCAGCACATTTTATGTCTTCAGATTATTTTAATGGACTAGAATATGATCTATGTATGTATGTGTGTGCTTTTTTTCTTTTTAAAAAATTTATCAGTTATTTTTATTCTATTTTAATTTTTGTTTAATTGAAACATATCGATTATATATATTTATGGGGTACAGAGTATGTTTCAATACATGTACATGATGTGTAGTGATCAAATCAGGGTAGTTAGCAAATTCATCATTGCAAACATGTATCTTTTCTTGTGATGAAAACATTTAAGCTCCTCTCTTTTGGCCATTTGACAACATACAATAAATTATTGTTAATTATAGATTGTGCTGTCTTTCAACATGTTCATCTACTTTGTCAAGTGCTCTCATTGAGTAATTGGCAGGAAAAGAAGGTTAAATAAATCTCAGGGTTTGTTTTTTTTTGTCATTGAGTCACATTACTCACTGCTGAAGAGTAGTTATAGCCCCAGATGATTCATAATATTAAAGGCAAAGGGGATTTGCCTAAATAGAGTCCATATTAACTTTTTCTTTTCTAGTGAAATACAAATTGCTATTGGGTATGAAAAAGCAAGCTTTCTTTTGATTGCCAAAATCTGATTGGCTGTAGATGTGGAGACCCTTGGGAAAGGAATTCTTCTCACTGGCTGTGTTATCTGTTGCTGCATAACCAATAACCATGGCTTAGCAGGGATTAGAGCAACACACATTGATCATCTCACAGTTTCTGTGGGCCAGGAGTCTGGGCATGGCTTAACTGGGCCCTCTGCTTAGGGTCTCTCAAGGCTGCAGTCAAGGTGTTGGTCAGGGCTGCAGTCTCATCTGAAGGCTCAGCTGGGAAAAGAATCTGTTTCCAAGCTTATTTAGGTTGTTGGTAGAATTTATTTCCTTACAATTACAGGACTTCGGAATTTAGTTTCTTTCTGACTTTATACCAGAGCATGCTGTCAGCCCCTTAGAAACTTCCCACAGTTCCTAGAGGCCACCCACAATTTTTTGTCATGTGGGTTTCCTTAACATGGTCTCTTACTTCCTCAAGCCAGCAAAAGAGAGGGAATCTTCTTGCAAAACAAATGTTATAATCTTATGTTAACATAATTGTGCACATGTAATCATGGACATGTTATAACATACATCCCATCACTTTGCTGTATTCTATATGGCAAAAAGCAAGTGTGGTGAGTTTGAGGATTTTGGGGCTGATCAAGAAGAAAGACATGACCACAAGAAGGCAGTAGCAAACAGCCAGCTGTATTTGGGGGGCTCTTTGACAGGTTTCATTTGAAGGGAAATCCCTCACAGCAGGAGACTTTCCAGACACAGTGGAGCAGGCCACCACCCAGAGGGGGACCAGGACAAGGGAACTACTGGGGATAGTTGGATGTATAAAAATTTGCATTTGGCACTAGTGGGCTTTGAGCTAATGGTCCTAGCCTGCTATGAGGGAGTAAACGACATAGGGACCATTTTTACCCATTTATATAACAGTCACAGGTTCTGCTCATGCTAAAGGGAAGAGGATCACACCAGGGTGATGGTCCTAGCCTGCTATGAGGGAGTAAACGACATAGGGACCATTTTTAGCCCATTTATATAACAGTCACAGGTTCTGCTCATGCTAAAGGGAAGAGGATCACACCAGGGTGTGAACTTCAAGAGGTGAGTATCTTAAGAGTCTGTCTGCCTGAGTCAGGTGTCCTTCTGAGTTGAGGACACCATGGCCAGGGAAGGGAGGACTCAGTCTTCCTGTTTGTACAGTGAGGGGCTGGGCAAGGTCAACAGCTGCTAAGAATGTTCCTCTTGGCCCTGGAGACCTAGGAGGGGGCCTCTGTGGCAAAGCTGGGAACTTTGGGAAAATGCAGAGGGTCTGAGAAGATGTGGGCAGAGTTGGCAACCCAGTAGCATCCACAAAAGGCATTTTTACTGTTCACGTCACAGGGAGTTCTTGAAAACTCTTTACCACCCATATAAATACTTTTCTTCAAATTCCAAATATTTCACCCGAATTTTTTCCTTCTGTGTTCCAATGGAAAATGAACTTATCAAAGACTCTTCTCCGATAGCTTAGAAGGGGCCTGTGCAGTAAGAGAGAATCAGATAAAGAAGAGATAAGCAGTGGAGGAGAGGAGAATGGGGAAGAGAGAAAGACAAAGAAGAGAGAATAGCACTGAGTCCAGCCCTGATCCTGAATCCCTGCTCCCCACAGTCCTTCCTTTCATTTTGTGGATGACTCCAGTATGTTTCCTGCTTTCATAAGCCAATAAAATTCCTCCCTTCTGCCTCTTATAAGCAAATGTCAGTTTTCTCTTAACTGTCATGGAAAGAATCCTTAGCAATACTATGTTCGTGCTCCAGTGTCCACATCAGTAAATGGGGATAATAAGAGAACCTACCTCATAGGGTCCTTGGAACATGCATAAAGCTCCTAGCACTGAGTAACTGTGATTGTTATCATTACAGTTTGCCAAGGCCTGGAAGCTAAGACTCTGTTAGGGAGTTCATGTGCAAATAGTGATTGTCTTTAATATTATGAAAGGTTGACCAGTAGGCCTTGATGAACAGACTCCAAACCTGGATTGTAGGCAAAGCTTCCTGACCTAGGGATGAGAAATATTAAAATAAGTGATGAAAGGGCCTTTTAACATGCTTCTCCAGAGAACTTCGTTGACCAGCCTGGTTCACCACCCACTGGGTCTGGAACAGGTTTTCGTGGAGGCAGGAGGCCCTTCTCTGAGTGGAAGCCTGTTTACTCCCCCAGACCTCCCCCTTCCTTTCCTGACGAGGCTTTCTCTAAGAGGAAATCTATCACGTGGCAAGTCCTATCTCAGCACACATAGACCCACTCCGGAAAGCACCTCAGAGTGAACAAAGAACATGTTCATGGTTAGTGTGGGACACTGCTAGGGCTCGAGGCTTTCTCTAAGAGGAAATCTATCACGTGGCAAGTCCTATCTCAGCACACATAGACCCACTCTGGAAAGCACCTCAGAGTGAACAAAGAACATGTTCATGGTTAGTGTGGGACACTGCTAGGGCTTAAGTTCCCAGAAAAGATTGAATCGTTTATGAATATATCGCAATTCTACTGGGTAATTAGAGCAGGTTCTCTCTACTCTGCTGGTTTGAAGAACGCTCCTCAGATGAGAACAGAAACTCCATTCTGGGTATCTCACAGGTCTTAAGATGACTCTATTATTCTGAGTTGTTTGTGTTGCTACATGAATTCATGCTTGGTCTCCAAATGTGTGAAACCATGGCTGCTGCTTCCTTCCCACGTGAGACAGGGGGAACACCAGCACACAGAGGGATGCAGCTGAATACCCTGTTCCTCCTGGATTTTGTATAGAAAACAATCGGAAGGGAAGGTCACGCCTACTGGTCCTTGCCAATTCTTATTTTATTTTGGCTGATAGATCAATTGCTCCTGTACCTTCAAAGATGTTCAAATGTTTTAAGGCATATTTATTTATTCCATAAAGGGTGTTTCTATAAGCAAGGGCAGTTGACTAATGACTAATTCCTATATGATTTTCCTAGAAAGCCACCATATAATACAGAAATATGGTGGGTTTAGTTTGAAATCAGTCCTGGGAATATATAACTTACCTGCAAGACTGTGAAGTCTTTGATGTCAGGGCCTTATTTATATCCCAAACTTGTGACTTGATGTATCATAATGATTTGCTAATGATTCTTGAATGATTGTGTGACTCTTAAGCTGGTAATGGGACTTGGGCTGCCCAATGTTAGCCTCTGTTGTGGGATGAATTACGTCCTCCCAAAATTCATATCTACTCGGAAACTCAAAATGTGACTTTATTTGGAAATAGGGCTTTTGCTGATGTAACTAAGTTAAGATGAGTTCAAATTTGATTAGAGTGGGCCTTAATGCAATCATTGGTGTTGTTATAAGTAGAGGCACAGAGACAGACGTGACAACAGAGAGAAAGATATTGGAATGATGCTTCTACAAGCCAAGGAGTGCCAAGGATTGCTAGCAACCACTAGATGCTAGAAGAGAGTCATGGAACCTATTCTCTCTGAGCCCCAAGAAGTAACCAAACCTGTTGACACATTGATTTTGGACTTCTGCCCTCCAGAACTGTGAGAGAATACATTTCTCTCGTCTTAAGCCAGCAGTTGTACTTTGTTACAGCAACCCTAGGAAACTAATGCAGCCTCCGAGTATGAAAATATTTATTGGATGATAATAATTTATTTTCAGGATGATAATCTTTTGAAGAACAGGATGTTAGAGGGGGAAGTCAATGAAAAGACTAGCACCAGAACTTTTTCCTAGTGAAATCTTATGTGGGACCTCAATCTATAAAATAGGTAAGAATGGATTTACTTGGGTGAAGTAGGCTGGGAGTCTTGCTCTTTTGGCCTTCCTGGCATCTCCTGCTGTGGTCCCTGAGGAAGCTGTGAGGACTGTCAGGAGAGACTAAAGAGAGAGTAATGGTCGCATGTTTAGGCTACTCCTCATTGAGCTGATGCAGATGCCCAGGCTAGAAACAGGAAGGGAATTGTCCAGATCCCTCCATGTGGGTCTAAACTTTAGATTCCTCCTTTTGTAGAATAAGGAGTACTAACCCCAAATAACCATCAGGAGTAGGCAGGTGAGGCAGATGAGCCAAGCAGGTGAGGAGGGCGTCACTGATAACCAAGAGAGCCTGCCCCGACCATCTGATGGCTGCTGTGTGTACAGGTGAGCCCAGGGAGGCAGGTCTTGTGATATTTTTCAATAGAAGCCATAAAAACCATATTTCCATTTGAAGCCGCCTCCTTTTAAAACATTGACAATGAATTAAAAATTATTTTTAGGCATTGTGTGGCAAAAAAATCTTGAAAGGGAAAGAAAAAACCTGAGTGCTTTTTATCAGACTCAGTCCATTTGCTGTGACTTGGCAAGAACTTCCAGCTCCTTTGGGTCCATGGCAGCTGCCACTCTAGTGTCTGTCTGTCCTACTAATCCTTGTACCATTCTGAGACACAGTCAGCTTTAGTCAGGATGGAAGGGAGGTGTCGGGGGAATGTCAGGGCAGAGATTTTCAACCAATATATTCCTTTCATTTAACTAACACTTATGTACAACTTACTACGTGCCAGCCCTGTTCCAAACATAAATATTAGCTCCTTTCTCTCAACAACCCCATCGGGAGGTACAGTTATTAATCCTTTATTATAGATGAATAAACAGAGGCCAGAGAGATTGTGTAACTTGCCCAAGGTCATGCGGGAAGTAAGAGATGCAGCCAGGATTCGAACCCAGGATGTCTGGTTTTGGAGTCTGTGCTCTAAACCCCTACTTCAACTGCCTTGGAATACAAAGCAGAGAAAGAAACCTTTGCTTTCTATTTAACATAGAGTCATCCTTGAAATTGAGGCATTGAGAAAAGAGAAAGCAAAGGAACCAGACTGATCTGACTCTGATCATAAAGCTTTGGGAAGGACCCAGGCTTCTCTCCGTACCCATTATGGAAAGTACCCCTGGGTCTCACAAAGCCCCTATCCTCATGTGTTCTGTGTTGTGACTAGATTATTGCAGAGAGGAGAAGATGGATGCTCAACCCAAAATGTGCAGAGAAATGAGGTGAAGTATTAGTCTCCCTATAAAAGATAATTAGACCCAGAGAGATGATTTTAGAAAAAGTCAGGCACAGCTGAATGCATTTCCAGTCATCAGAAGTGTTCGTAATATGAGCATTAAAGCAGAAGAGGGGGCAGGAAAATGAAAAGAAAATGCATATTTATATTTCATCAAGAAAGCTCCAAGCTCAGTAAGCTCCATGTGGTGAAAAGGAGCAGCCACTTGTATCTGCCCTCTTTGACACAGATGGCATGGTCAAAATTGCTGAAAGCCTACCTGTGGATTCAGGCATGGCTCTGGACCCTGCTAGCCCTGCAGGTGTTACTATAATTCACTGAAAGAGGAAACAACCCTGGGTTTTCCAAGTGCAAATGAAGTTTCTGCAGGGGCATCAAAAATCAGCAAGGGTCTCAGAAAATGGGAGGCTTCCATGTAGTTGAAGGCTGGTCTGAGATCCTCAAGTTTCTGTTTTTCTATGTTGGAGTTTTGTTGGTGAAATAAAGAGGAAGCCAATCAGCTAATGGTTTTCACATGTAGTGGGGAGAGATGGGTTTAGTCTTCTTGGAGGTTAGGGCTATGGGGACCCTGGGAGAAAAAGCCTAGTGGAAAGAAATGGGGATGGGGGCAGAGGAGGGGGAAGAGGGGAAGCGTAAGATGACCTGGGTTTAAACTGCATCTCTGACTTTATCTGCAATTGAGTTGGGAACTTTGGGGCATGAGCTGTAAACACGGAAGCCCTGGAGCAGCCAAAGAAGACCCAGGAAAGTCATATGGAGAAGAAACTCTGGTCCCTTCTCCTACATCCCAAATTTGGACTGAAGGAGGAATCCAGAGTATTTATTCAGCCGGTCCAGGAATAAAAGTACCTAGCACATGTGCTGTCCCTTTCCTGTCCTGCACTCATGCCAGATGTGGGTAATCAATCACAACAGGCTTTCCTATGAGCCTGAAAGTGGCAGCCACTCCCAATGAGCGGACTTGGCATGGACAAGGAACCATATTGGGTCCCCCTAATACTCTGCCCAAGACCTCACCCATCTCCTGTTCCTGACTTCCTCCGTGTGGAGGGAAGCTGGACAACACATTACTTCAGGTTATGGTGTCAGACCACTGGAGTTTGAACCCCAGCCCCACCTCTACTCTGTGTGGTCTTTGTCTTGTTGCTTATTCACACCAAGCCTCTGTTTCCTCTCCTGTGAGATGGGAGTAACACCAGCACCAACCCCACGGGACTGTGTGATGATCATGGCAGGGCATGTGTGCATGTGTGTGTGTGTGTGTGTGTGTGTGTGTGTGTGTATGCAAATACAACTTATCTAGCATGGTGCCTGAACAGACGCTCCACAAACAAGATCCCTTCCTTTTCCCTATAAGGGGTCCCATAAATGGGTTTGGGGGAGAGTATTGGTGTGTGTGTGTGTGTGTATGCAAATACAACTTATCTAGCATGGTGCCTGAACAGACGCTCCATAAACAAGATCCCTTCCTTTTCCCTATAAGGGGTCCCATAAATGGGTTTGGGGGAGAGTATTGGCTGGAAGGTAGAAGTATGAGGAGTGGAATAGAGTTGGAAGGAGTTGGGGCAGTCAGGGGCTAGGTCCTGCAGGGGAAAATGCAGCAGGACATGCACAGATTTGCATCTTCAAAGTTTGCAACACTCCCTCCCATCATAGGGCTTTTGTTCAAGCTTGTCCTCATTGCTAGAATGCTCTTTTTCTACCTCCTGTCCCAAACCCATCCTACATCTAATTAACTCCTGAAGATCTTCCAGATGGCTCTCAACCATAACCTCCTCAGAGAAGCCTTCTCTGACCTCCCACCCCTTCTGTTATATGTGCCCAGGCGTCCACATCTCTCAACCTCACAGCATTCCCCACACATATAATTCACATTTATCTGCACTTTATATGATCAAGATGCTCTCTGCCGCTAGACTGTCAGCTCACAAGGCCAGGGGCTTTATTTGATTTGGTCACCATTATCTCCCTGGAACCTAGCACCTTGCCTAACACACAGTGGATGCCCAATGTGTTATTTACTGAATAATCAAGGGAACACAGACCCGAGTCTTGCCCTAGAAATGTTGCTCTGGTCACACGGCCGAGAGGACACTGGGCCACAGTGGAGGCAGGGAAACCAGCAAGGAGGCCAGCTCCAGAAGCCAACAGAAAAAAGGTGACCTAGAACCTTATAAGAGGGTGACCGCACGACAGAGGGAAGAGAATGGCTTAAGAGTTAGGAGGGAAGCTTTCTCTTAATAAATTAATGGCAGATGTTTTTCTTCATTTCCCCTTTTCTTTTTTTGTTTTTGCATTTTATAGCTGTCTTCTTGCTTAACAGAACTTTGCAAAGGGGAAGAAGAAAAAAGAAAGTAAAACAAAGTATTTTTGCAAACTGGGATGGGGTGAAGGTTTATAATCCCATGTTAATCAGAAATGGGCAGAGCCCATCTGGCAAACCCCTTTCCTCCAGTCCCCAACAAAGGCTGTTTCTTACCAGTCTTTGAAATCCACACCTTGCTCTGCCAACTTGCAGCTCAAAATACCCAGTAGGAGTATCTTATGAGCTCAGTGAATTAACTGCCGAGTTGAGAGGAACAGGCTTATTGAAGTTGTCAAAGCTGAATGGGTGTTTGAACTGTGATGTGTCCTGCCGAGCATTTTATGAATATGCAGAATCAAACAGGAACTAGTAGAAGCCAGAGGGAGCAGGCAGAAAGGCTGTCTTTAAAATCCCAGCCAATGGAGGCACGCATTTCAACTCATTAAAACACACAACAGGCTGTTATAGACACTTTCAAAAAGAGCTTTCTACTAAGTAATATCCTGGGGGACTATTTTTTTTTTTCCTTTATAGAAAGTTTTCCAGGGGCAACACCAAATGTTCTAAGACATTCCATTGTCTCAAAGAGCTGGACAGAAGTGGAGGGCAGCCTTCCTGCTGGTGACAAATCGGATCCACGATCTGGGCTTTCAAAAACCACTTTCCTCCTTTACTGAGGTATCTGTCTAATCTTCCGGATTCATTTACACTTTTCAGTTTGATGGTCTTTACTTGACAGCATGGCCCATATGCTTGCTGCTTTTGATGGAAATGGTTCTGCTTGAATTCCCTTATTTAGTTTTAATTTCCTAATTTTATGTTTGGCTCTGGGTTTTTAACCACTTGTGAAAGTGAATGACTTCCTCTCCTTTTGCATGTCTCAGTGGCACGCTCCCTCTCCCTCCCCAAAGCCTGAAGTTCCTGCACAGGGTCACCTTGAAGATTTCTCTGCAAAAAGCTGGCATTGAGCAGAGTCTCACTACCAGTTACTTAGGAAAGAGACCCCTCCCAGGAGTCCTTTCTCACAGGAGGTGACACCAGATGCTGTCATTTTCCTCACTCAATATTCAAGTCTTCTTTCATTTCCATGGGTATTTTGCTCTTTCTTTCTTGATAGCCAAGTCCACAGGAAACTTCTATTTCCATTCCCCTTCTAAATAGAAACCACTTAAGGAAAACTAAAAAGAAAACATAACTATGTTGGAGAGATAAGTCCTGCTACTTTGTATTATCCAAATGCTGGCTAATTAGACCCAAGACTTCCTTTACCATCTTCAGGTTTGTCTCTTATGGTAATTTGCAAACAATGGCACCAATTCATCCAAGCTCTTTGTCCTATGACTTAGCAGTGCCTTACCATGCTGACTCGAGGTGGTCACGTGACTTGATTTGGCCAATGGGATGTTAACAAATGGGACACAAGTAGAGGCATGAAAGTGCTGCATGCTTGGGCCTATCTGCCCTTGCTCTCTGCCCCTAAAAAGACATTCCCAGGCCAGCCCACTGGTCCTGGGGGGAGGATGAGAGATACTCGCAGTGAACTGAGTCCCTCTGTCATCCCAGAAAAGGCAGCTGACATCTAGCCAAGACCAGAAGAACTGCCCATCCAAGTAGAACCATGAGCTAAAATAAAAACCTGTTGTTTGAAGACACTGTGCTTTGGGGCAGTTTGTTATGCAGCATTGTTTTAGCAATAGATAACTGCTATATCTTGAGAATGTAACTGTGAATTAATGATGATTCTGCATATTCCATCCCATTTCAGGAAATATAGATTAAATAGTTGAGTGTGGTAGAGGGAGGCTGCTGTGGATCGAATGTCCCCCCCAAACTCATTGGAAACTTAATCTCTAATGTGACAGTGTTGAAGAGGGTGAACAATCCTGTTATGGTAATTGAAAGGTGGGGCGTTGAAGAGGTGATTAGATTTTGAGGACTGTACCCTCTTGAATGGGTGGTCATGGATGTGGTTCTGATGGCTTTATAAAGAGAGGAGTGAGAAGCTTAGCTGTCTCTTGCTCAGCCCATTCCTGCCATGTGACACCCTGCCTTTCTGTGGAATCAGCACCACCAAGAAGGCCCTCACCAGATGTGTTCCCTGGACTTTGGACTTCTCAGCCTCCAAAATTACAAGAAATAGATTCTATTTCTTTATAAATTACCCAGTTTTAGGTATTCCGTTATAAGCAACAGCAATGGACTAATGCAGAGGCCGTGGCTACACTGACAAGGGTGTATCAAGGTCAGCCTCAATTTCAGCTTTTCCCCTTTTATTCTTTTGCTGGGAGAAGGTCTAACTGAGTGGTGATGAGTATCTCTAAGAGTTAGCACACTGCCTGCCTCTGGTTTGTCTGGAAACTGAATCTAACAAGCTGATTCCAGTTTGCAAAACATGATGGCTCTTTCTGTGTGTCTTTGGAGGCTGTGTTCAGGAATGAAACAGGTGTGTGCTACCCAGTCAAGACTTGAAATAGCTAAATCGCTTTTAATAGTTCATCTTTTTAGCTACATCTATTTTTTGCAGTAGGAATGTTATCTGTGTCTCCATAAAAAAAATCTATTTCCTGATAGTTGATTCATAACTGCAATTTTGGATGGTTTTAAAAAGAACTTTTATTTGTTTTTAATGTAAAATAAGTTTATTTGACAGACCGGACTTATTTAGGTTGGCCTCCCTTACCCCTAACATAAATGTGAAGGCACGGTTGATTGCAAGTGAGGATAGGTACCAATGTTATTTATTCTCTCTTCAGAATCCATATAT
>NW_007731264.1:133665-134257 GCF_000696425.1 Galeopterus variegatus | reverse complement strand
GGTTGATTGCAAGTGAGGATAGGTACCAATGTTATTTATTCTCTCTTCAGAATCCATATATCCTTTCTCTGCTAAGTGTATCCTACTTTACTTCTCACTTACCATCTCTGCCTCACTTTAGTCCACTTTTAGTTCTGATGGAGTTGACAGAGGTGGACATGTGATCCAGGCCTGGCCGATCAGACTCTCACATCATTCAAGCAAGTATTGTCACATGTCCCACCAAGCCAATCAGGTCACCATTATTTAATACTGGGACTTTGGCTTGAATGGTTGAAAAAGCAGCACCTTCTCTCTTTTCTGTTGAACTTGGAGCTCTGAGAATGTAAGCCTGGTTTTTCTAGCCATCTTGCCACTGGAGGAGACTAACTGTTTGCAAATGGAGCCAGCATAGGGGAGTGCAGAGATGAGAGATGGAGAGGGACATGGGCCTGATGACATCATCTGAGCTCCTGGATCCAGTCATATGTGAAGCTAGTGCTACCCTGGGCTTCACATGTTCATGAGCTAAGTTCTTTTTGCTTGCGCCTGTGAGTAGAGATTTCTTTCACCAGCTGCCAAAAGGTCCCAATTAATAAGTGGTGTTTGGAGA
>NW_007731264.1:117331-133300 GCF_000696425.1 Galeopterus variegatus | reverse complement strand
AGCCAGCATAGGGGAGTGCAGAGATGAGAGATGGAGAGGGACATGGGCCTGATGACATCATTTGAGCTCCTGGATCCAGTCATATGTGAAGCTAGTGCTACCCTGGGCTTCACATGTTCATGAGCTAAGTTCTTCTTTTTGCTTGCACCTCTGAGTAGAGATTTCTTTCACCAGCTGCCAAAAGGTCCCAATTAATAAGTGGTGTTTGGAGAACATAGCTCCTCCTTAGAAATGAAATAAGAATCCTCTTGGGGGCTGAAGAAAGATGAAACAGGGACTTGAAGACTATTTTTAAGAGAAGAAAACAGATATTATGTATAAGTAAAAGGAGAAAAGCAGGGGCTTGGAGGTATTATGAGAGTGGGAAAGAGGCCAAATTTGAGTATTTAAGATGAAAGTTTTGTTTTCCTTGACAAAATAGACTATTTTTTGATAATGGGTATTTTGCCACAACCTGTGCCTCTCTTTTCTCTTTGACATCCAGGAAGCTCTCTTCTATTGAGAAAGCCACATACGCTCTTTGTGTCCAGCACATTGAGCTCTCTTCATTCAGCTCAGGATGAACATTTATCGAGCAAACGTTTTATGCCAGACTCTGTCTGAGGCACTGGAGATATGTAGATGTTTCTGTGGAGGAAAACAGATATATACACGTATAATTAGAATACAGTATATTGAATTGACATCCATTCTTTAATTTTCTGGTCCAGTTCTTTATTATTTGTGAATCTGTCATTGTTTTATTGAATGCAATTTAGTTCTAGGCCACCACAAATCCTCGGTAAGGTGAAGTGAAATACAAATAGATACATGTAAAAAGATATATTCAAAGCTTCAGTTGTTTTCAAAGCATCAGTCTTAGCTTGGGTGTCTTCAAAAGTAAACCTGAAGACAAGGATGTGAGCAGGGCATTTATCTGGGGAGATGATCCCATGAATCACAGTAAAGGAGTAGGAGGATATAAGCCTGAAAAGGTGCATTCAGCAGCTTCCTGCTGTGGGAAGCTGGGGCACAGTCACTGGGCACCCTTTGAGAGACTGCATGGAACATGTGCCCAGAGATGTCCAGAGATGAGCTTCATTGATTGAGGATTCTCCCCAGGGTGCTGAATCCCCAGCACTTCTGGCTGCCCTGTGTGTGCAGAGCAAGCTCCTCAGCTTGGAGGAAGCCTTTAGGCAGAAAAGTAGAGAGATGTGGGTACCCAAGGTGGGACACCATCCACAGGCATGAAGGATGTCTGCTTCAGCTACGGGGAACTCATAGATGGTCCAAGTGTACGTGGCACTGGGCCTAGACAGTACTGGCGATAGCATCCTAGGTAGTGAAGTTTGGCTTGTTTACAGCTCTCAAAGATCTTAAAGGCCATTAAGTCAAGTCAACTGCCTCTATGTTTTATTAAAAACCTGTGGATGAACATTTAAACCTGTCTCCTCAGTTACAGAAGGCATGAACAATAATGCTTTCTGAAATCTGGCACCTAAGCCTGATCAATAAATGTGTTGATAAGTGCATTTTTTAAACCATATTTCTTGATTCCAGGACACTGCTGATTGAAAGACAAGCCATTGATTTAATAGCAGCTCTATTAGGGGGGAAAAAAGACACTGAATATACATGTCAATGACATGAGACATCCCAATTTTAGGAGAATTAAAATGTGAAGGAAAAAATGCATCTTAGAAATAAGAAAATACAGTATATTCAGTTCCACAGCATTGAATGCCTATGAAATGCAAAGCTCTCATCCAGAGTCTCATGTGGTTCCTCCACTAAACTTAATCAAAACACACATTTATTTTCAAAAAACATCTTTATTGGTATGTAATTCACATACCATGCAATATACCCACTTACACAACTCAGTGGCTTTTAGTATATTCACAGAATTGTGCAACTATCACTACAATCAATTTCAGAACATTTTCATCACCCCAACAGGAAACCTATTAACAATCACTCCTCATTCTCCCATTATCCTAATACCTGTCAACCACTCATCCACCTCTTCTATCTCTAAAGACTTGCCTATTCTAGACATTTCATATACATGGAATCATACAATAAAAACAAACATTTACTTTTGGTCCCCTCTATACCAGGCAGAGCCCTAAACATTTGAGCAGTATTGTCTCATTAAATCCTTACAACAAGCCTTTCAATTGGAGACCCACCATATCCATATACCAGATGAGAAAACGGAGGCACAAAGAGGTAGAGTGGTTTCTCGTAGTTCACACAGCTAGTAAGTGGTGGAACTTAAATTGCTTGCCAGGTAATCTGCCATGAAAACATTCTTAACCTATATGACTGCTGCTAAAAAAATGCAAACTCTTGGGTGATTCTGAGTCACATTCCAGATTCTTCCCCTGTCAGGGGTTCATTTGGGGTGCTCCTCCACAATGTGGCAACCTCCACATATGAAAGCTGATGCTTTAGCATTATTCTTTCCAAAAGGGAGGCCCTCCAAGGATTGGAGCCCACACCATGGTGGAGAGGTTGCTTTGTGTCTGGAGAGCCAATGTTCCACCGATGGCTGGCACTGTTGGTCCCTTGAAAAAGCCACTCTCATGAGTACAAAGAAAACTTTGAACTGGCTCACTTCTAAGGTCCCTTTCATCTCAGGCCATCTTTGACTATTTTCATGTCTATTCTGTTCTCTGGAGGAGTCTCTGCTTAGATTAGCATCAATTCCAATGTAAAAATGCCTCTCTACTGGGACACTGAAGAAGCTGATTTGTTCTGGGTTAGTTTCACGCAGTGAATTTTGATAAACACTAACTCCATGATTTGATATTATGGGATGTTAAACTATTTTTTAAGAAAAGGGAATATTAAAAGAAAAGGAAAAGAGGGTTATGGTCCAGTGAGTTTGGGAAACATTGAGTTAAAAACAGTTGTATAGGTGTCTTTATGCAGGACTTCTCAGAGCCCTAAATGTCCTATAATCTTTTTCTCACTGTAGGGGACTTATTTTGGGATGTCCACCACAGTGAGAATATCCAGCATCCTTTGCTAGGAATTGTCTCTCTTCTTAGACATATGCTGGTGCATATGTAACAAAGTCACCCTGCTCTCACGGCACTAGAAAGTGATTGCCTGAATCAAACTGGGACAATCACAATAAACCATCCTCATGAAGTAATGAATTCCTTCTCCTGGAATCAGCATTCAGATCCTAGAGCAAGGGAAGTCAGTCCTTCCCTACAATGTGAAAAATTTAGGAGCTCTTAGTACATACTATGTTCCAAGATGAGAATTGAGGATTTAGCATTTCCCAGACTTATTTGTACTTTTCTTTTATGGAAAAGCATCTTTAGTTCATTTGAACTGCATTCTCATGAGAGTTCAGGACACTCATTCAGAGTGTATTTTTTTACATTTAATGAAAATTCCAAATGTAGTTAATTACTGGCATAGATTGAATGGTTTCAACATTGTTGTGACTGATATCTCTGTAATCCTCTTGGTCTTTTCCTCATGGTTACAAAGCAGCTGCTGCTTCTCCAGTCATCCTTTTTGCATTCAAAGTTGGATAATGGAAGAAAGGGTCTTACCAGCTGTATCTATAACTTTCAATCAAGAAAGTTAAAGCTTACCCAGATCCCCAAAATCTTTGCAACAGCCTTCCCTTATGTCTCAATGATCATGTCATTATAAGACTTGTGTCTCATGTGATTCTTAGCTGCTAAAGAGACTTTGAAATTTAGAGATAGGATTGTTGTGATTGGCATACATCATTCATGATCCATTGCTTGAGGCTGGACACAAAGCCTGATCTTAATTTAGGTTCTATTATCACAGAAACAGAGACAAGTGGGTAATGGGTGGTCAAATAACAGTAATGCCATATTTACGGGACATCCTGTACTTGGACAGACATTTATGAGCCTCTGGAAAGCTCCCTGGAGTTCAGAAAAATATCTAGCCATCAATAAGCCAGCAGCATTTCTGTCAGTTGGTTATCCTTGATTGCTCTAGTTTCTCTCTTAAAGCAAATATATACTGTGTAAGAATTATGGCGGCAGGCAGAATGTAAACATTTAAGGCAGCTGATCATTTTAATTCCTGATTAATATTCTAACTCGCTTTGTCTATGGCCTGTCTCTGAATGATTCCACTCTTGCTTCCTGATGCTAGTCAGTCTTTCGGTCTTTTTCTTCCTACAGCTGCATTTACACGCTTTATCTGTCCATACAAGTACATCCTTTAGTAGGTTCTTATACATATTTCCTTGGTGTGTATTTGTTCCCCCCAGAGAAGAAACTCCTCTCTCTATGGTAGGCATCATTCTAAGCAACCTACAAATATTAAACTCATTTAATCTTCATAAAGAAAATCATAGTATCTGCTGTAGATTGGATGCCCCCACAATCTCATTGAGGCTTAACCCCCATGTAACTGCTGAGGGTGGGAAATCCCATTACGGTAATTGAAAGGTGGAGCCTTGGAGTGGTGATTAGATTGTAGGACCATGCCATGGTGAAGGGATTAATAATGGTGGTCAGGGGCTGAGGGCTTTAAAAGAAGAGCACATGAGGGGTTAGTCTCTCTGCTCCACCATATTCACCACGTGAGACCCTGAGTTACTGTAGTCACCACCAGCACAAGACCCTCGCCAGATGTGTTCTCTGGACTTTGGACTTCTCAGCCTCTGAAACTATAAGCAATACATTTTGTCTTCTTACATATCACCCAGTTCCAGGTATTTTGTTATAAGCAACAAAAATGGAATAATACAGTATCCCACCAGGTAGATACTATTATTAGTACCAGTTTTCAGATGAGGAAACTGAAGCATAGAGAGGTTAAATAACATAGAAGTAGAGAGTAGAATAGTGGTTAATAGAGACTAGCAAGGGGAGAGGGGAGGGGGATGGGGAGAAGGTGGTCAGTGGATACCAAATTTTAGAGAGATAGGAAGAACAAGATCTGGTGTTCTACAGCAATACAGGGAGACTACAGTCTACAACAAATTACTGTATAATGTCAGTAGCTGGTGGAGAGGACGCTGAATGTTCCCAATAACTTGTAGGTCTGTCAGTGAGAGGGTCAGATTTGAACCAAAGCAGTCTGGCTCCAAAGTCTACAATTTCAGCCTTGCCGTAGGGTCCTCTGTTGGTGGTCCACTGCAGGGAGGTCGCTCAGCACTTCCTGCTCTGCGTCATCTCTTGGTCTTACACATATAGGTATATGTACACAGGAGCATCCGTGTTCCAGTGTGAACGTCTGTGGTGTCCTGACTCCAGTTAGGCAAATCGTGGTACCCTACTGTCCAGAATCAATGACAACCTTCTCCTGGAAGCTTTACTTGGAACCAAAAGGAGGGGAGCCTCTCAGTCTCTACCCCCAAGAATACAAAACTCAGAAACTGCTAGTGGCTGTGCTGATTGGAGACAGGAGGCAAGAGAAGGGATTGCTTTAGTCCTTGACCTCTGTGGATCATTCTAGGAACTTTATGATGACACTGTGTTTTTCATCTTCAGTTTCACCTGGGATTCTGTTAACTGCAACCCAAAGTCGTATGTTGTACGAAGGTACTTCAAAAAGTTCATGGAAAGATATGTATTATCTTTCCATTCTATTTTTCCATGAACTTTTTGAAGTACTCTCATATGTGTCAGTTATTTATTGCTACTACATTGCTGTATAACAAAAAAAAAAATCACAAAACTCAGTGGCATACAGTAATACACATTTATTTAGCACATGGGTCTGCAGGGGTCAGGGTTGGCTAAACCCAGGTGGATTTTCTCATGCTCTGTGGTTGGCTGTGAGTTGGGTAGGCAACTCTGCTGAACTTGGCTGGGATCTCTCACCTGTCTGCTGCTCAGCTGGCCAGTTTAGATCTGTTTCTGCTGGGGAGACTGGGATAATTGGGCACCTGGGTTCTGTTCCGTGGGACTCTAATCCTCCAGCAGACCAATGTGGGTATGTTCTAGTGGTGATGGCAAAAAAGGTGGGAGAGAGGTGCAAGTATGTTTCAAGGCTCTGCGTGTGTCATGCTTGCTTAAATCTTATTAACCAGAGAAGTCACATAGCCAAGCCCAAGGTCAGAGAGGGTGGGCTCTGCAGAGTCACGTGGCAATGGGTATGGACACAGGTGGGGTGGAGAATTGGAGCCAGTTTTTCAAACCTCCTTGTCTTATTCAATCCAGGTTGCTATAAAAAATATCAGAGACTGGGTGACTTATAAGCAATAGAAATTTATTTCTCACAGTTCAGAAGACTGGAGTGTTCAAGATCAAGTTGCCAGCACGGTCAGGTTCTGGTGAGAGCTTCCTGGTTCATAGATGGCTCCTTTTAGCTGAATTGTCACAAGGTAGAAGGAGTGAGGCAGCTCTCTAGGGCCTCTTTTATAAAGACACTAATCCCATTCATGAACGGTTCACCTTCAAGACCTAATCTCCCACAAGCCCTGCCTCCTAGTACTATCACATTGGTGATTAGGTTTCAACCTATGAATTTTGGGGTGACACAAACATTCAGACCATGGCACCTCCGTGCCATAGGATAACAGTTTAGAGAAGACTGTTTTTGAACAGCCCTCAAGCCAAGGATGGTGTTTACATTCTTAAAGGGTTGTAAAAAAAAAGAAAAAGAAAAAGAAAAACAAAAGAAAAAGAAGAGTTTGTGAAAGAGACCTCCTGTGGCCTGCAAAGCCTAAAATATTTACTATCTGGCTTTTTACAGAAAATGTTCTACAACCCCTGGTTTAGATCATAGACTCCAGAGTCAGTCTACTTGGGTTCAAAATCCAGCTCCACCACTCACTAGCTACGGGACATTGGGCAAGCTACTTGACCACTCAGATTCCTCATCTGTAAAATGGGGTTTCCAATGGAACCCACCTCATAGGATTGTGGTGGGATTAAGTGAGCTCTTGTACATAAAGTCTTAGACCAGTGCCTGGTATACAGTGAGGACGATGTAAGTCCTACCTAGTATTATTATACCACTGGGTCATTGTGCAGACTGGACGACGTGAGGCAGAGCTTCTGTTACACTGCATCAACTAAGTAAGGGACTTGGCACACATGCTTTAAGCTTCGAGTTTGCCTAAGCCAAGTGCTGTGTAGTTCCAGGTATGCAATGTACTCTGTTTTTAATCACACTTGCAAGTGTTATCTATATATGAACAAGAACACTATAGAGAAATGGAGGTTGGTCTTATGCCAACAGAACAGCAGGTGAATCGAGGCTTGCTCCAGCTCTCCTGGCTCCAAGGTGCCGCTCAGCCGACCCTTGGATTTTCACAAGTTCTCCTGTCCTGCTGTTATGCTGTGTGGTTTCTTAGCAAAGGAAGGAAGAGCAGCTGCTACTAAGGTGTGTACCAGCAAGCCATTTTTGGCTGGTGTCTGGGTGCAGCTGCTGCCTACCGAATGTTGAGTCACCACGCTGCTCTGTCAGCAGGCTGAGCTGACATGTGCAGAGAGGAAGGTACCAACTCAGGATCAGAAGTCATCCTTTCATCCTCCAGAGTGATGTGGTGCTGAGAACATTTGAAGGGGTATTTTGGTTGGGAGTTGGGCAGGTGTTATCTCAAACTTCCTCCCTAAACTTCAGTTTTCCTCATCTGGAAAGTGGAAACAATGATAGTTCTTGTCTTGTATGGTTAATGGGAGAATTACAAGAGAATATTGAAAGCAGGAATAGCAATTACTGCCTGAGTCTAAGAATGGTTTTTGTATTTTTAAACAGTTGAGAAAAATCAAAAGGAAAATAATATTTCATGCCATGTGAAAATTATATGAAATTCATATTTCAGTGTCCATAAATAAAATTTTATAGTAACATAGCCATGATCAGTCCTTTACATATTGTCTGTGGTTGCTTTTGTGTTACAACAGCAGGGTTGAGTGGTTGTAACAGAGACAATCTGGCCCTCAAAGCTGAAAATATTCACTATTAGGCCCTTTACAGAAAAAGTGTGTCAACCCTTTTCTGATGTAATAGCATTATTTTGGCTTGGGATCCTCCAGAAGCAAACCTTGCAACAGGGATCTGAGCATAGCCATGATCAGTCCTTTACATATTGTCTGTGGTTGCTTTTGTGTTACAACAGCAGGGTTGAGTGGTTGTGACAGAGACAATCTGGCCCTCAAAGCTGAAAATATTCACTATTAGGCCCTTTACAGAAAAAGTGTGTCAACCCTGATGTAATAGCATTATTTTGGCTTGGGATCCTCCAGAAGCAAACCTTGCAACAGGGATCTGAGTACAGGTACCTTATTTGGGAGGTGATGCCATGAAACACCACTGAAGATGTAATTTGGGGAAGGGAAGGCAGATAGTAAGTAAATGGTATGTTATCCAGGTGGGCCACTGGAACTTAATTCTATCAGTCAACTTTGGTGATCAGTGTAGAACACAGCCTTTGGGTTATTCCTCCCAAGGAGTGAGGGAGCTGGGATATTTATCCATCCCACCCAAGAGTCACTGGTGGGGGCTGCTCTGGGGAAAGAGAGCATCATTGATTTTCTGGTATTTCTGGGAACAAGCGTATTCCTTTGTGCTATGGGTTAAATGTATCCTCCAAAAGTTCATGTACTGGAAACACGATCTCCATTGTAACGGTGTTAAGAGGGTGGGAAATCCATTTATGGTATTTGAAAGGTGGGACCTTTAAGAGGTGATTGGATTGTGAGGATTATACCCTCAGGAATGGATTGATCCATTCATGGAGTAATGGGTGTGGTTCTGATGGCTTTATAAGGGAAGCGAGTGAGAAAGTTAGCTCTCTTGCTCAGTCCATTCTTGCCATGTGACACCCTGGGTTGCCGTAGGACTCTGCAGGGAGTCCCACCCAGGAGAAGGCCCTCAGCAGATGTGTTCCCCTGGCTGTGGACTTCCCAGCCTTCAAAATTGTAAGAAATAAATTTCATTTCGTTATAAACTACCCAGTTTCAGGTACATTGTTATAAGTAACAGAAATGGGCTATTACACCTTGTATGTAAGAGGGATAATAAATATTAGATATTAAAGAAAAATATGAAACTGTCAGCTTTGGAAACTGGCAAAGTATGTTGGTTGAGTCAGAACTCTGCGTGACCTTGGGCAAACACTTAACTTCTCTGAACCTCATTAAGACTGTAGGTAGGACTAAATGAGATTATGCTTGGCACCACATAAGTATGCTATAATTTTAATACTTATTGGATTGAAATATATTCACATATGGAGTCAGATTCATAAAACTTTTATGAAAATTGTGTCTATTTCTTTTAAAGCTCCTGAGCATGTAATAAGATTCTGTAATTAAAATATTCAAGACATCTGAAAGCCAGAGAAGTCAAATATTAATGAGTTAAGTGAGGAGAACATGGGCTGATGGTGGGAGTGTTACCGAAGTGCATGGACGCCTGTGTCTGAGCATAGAAATGTCCTAGTTCTTAATTAGTTCCCAAGGTCTTTGCTGCAGATCTCATTTTTATGGAAACGACAAGGCTCAGGAAGTCAAGGACACGTCGTTATAAATCCTTTTGGAGTCCTTGAGAACTTTCAATCCCATTTATTTTAACAAACCAACGTCTTGGTGCACATGTACCCATCATTGTGTTCACTGGGGACTAACCACAGCACTAACCAAGGCAAGATCTCCTTCTTCAAGGAATTTTGGTCTGCCTGAGATGTTCTTACCCTTCACCGTGAACACATCAGCCTGACTAGTGCTACTGAAAATAGAAGAGGGAGGTTAACTCTGAACATAAGAGTCAGCGAAGATGTCCCTAACTGGGTGACAGGAGTGGGCCTAGAAGAATAAGAGTTTGGTAGCCAGAAAAGGGAAGAGTGGACAGGTATTTCTGTCAATGGGAGAATGAACAAGGAAACAAAGACTTGACAAAGCGTGGAAGACGGTGCTTAGTCCATCAGGAATGGGGCTGAAGCTAGAAGGATGGGGTTGGTGTCATCTTGCGATGGCATCTCCTATTTGAATTTGAAATTTATTGTATTAGTGATGGGCAGTCATCTAATGTTTGACAGCAGGGTTTATTAATCAGGGTTCTCCAGAGAGACAGAACCAACAGGATATGTATATAAATATATGAGAGGGGACTTATTAGCAGAATTGGCTCATGTGATTGTGAAGACTGAGACATCCCACGATAGGCCATCTGCAAACTGGACGCTGATAGTGTGGCTCAGCGCAAGTCCAGAAGCCTCCGAACCAGGGGAGCTGATGGTGTCATTCTCAGTCTGAGGCCAAAGGCCTGAGAGCTGGGGGTGCTGCTGGTGTAAGTCCTGGACCCCAAAGTCTGAAGAGTCTCGAGTTCTGATGAGCACGGACAGGAGAGAAGAGTGTATCCCAGCTCCAGTGGAAATAGAGTGAGAGATTCATCTTTTCCTCCATTTTTGTTCTCTCCCGGCCCCATATTGGGTTGGATGGTTCCCGCCCATATTGAGGGAGGGTCTTTCCCACACCATCCACTCAGGCTGTCATGTTGGTCTCTTCTGGAAGCACCCTCACAGACACACCCCGAAATAATGCTTTACCAGGTTTCTATGTATTCCTTCATCTAGTCAAGTTGATATCTGTAATTAACCATCACAAAGGATTAACACGATAAATGTTCTGTTAGAAATTCTTCTGACCCACACATGAAGGATCTAAGTGGAGAAGGGTGCAAAGCAGGAAGGAGACAAGTCCAATCAATGGTCCAGGTGAGAGGCTGGGTTAGACGAGTATTGGAAGAAACAGAAAAGTAGGCCCGTGGCGATTTGAGCCTATTCATGATGATCTTTTTCCTCAGGGGGCAGAAGGGAGAAATGGGAGTGGGGAATGGATGAAATGATATATTTGTTGTATTTTTACTTAGAGCTGCTGCCCTGCTCAAAGATATACATTTCTTTCTCTGTCTCTCCGTTTGTCTGTCTGTCTCTATTGGGACCTACTTTTCTCTTTGACTACTTGTTTTTCTTTGAGGAAGGCCTGGCAACTATGTCTTTTGGCTTTGCCTTTTGGGCGAATTGGTACTTGTAAAAGTTATTCACACTTGAACATGGAACCAAGAGAGGTAACGGAAGGAGAAAGCAAGTAAAGAAAAATGGCAACAAGGCGAGGAAAGACAGACTCCCCTGAAAGGCAGGGAGTCTTATTAGGAGGGGGAGATGTGAAGAAATTCAAGGAGACAAGTCTGTGCATGTTCTAGTCTCAGGCCACATGCACCTGCTGTCCTCTTTTCCTGAAATGCAGACATAGCCACAGCTGTCTCCTTCATTTTACTCTCTGCGCAAATATCACCTCCTCAAAGGATTCTTCACTAGAGGGGTTGGGGATGAGTTCAGAGGACAAAGACCTCAAGAGGACACACTTGGGCTATAAGGAGAAGGGAATTCCCCAAGGTCAGTGTCAGTAAATGAGCGAATGTTTGTGAATCTATCCTGTCTCAGCTGGTTTTTAGCTGGTGGCTACTCCGGCACGCTAAAGATCTCATTGACTGGTGGCCTTTAGGAGATGACTTAGGCTGTCTTTTAAAATATAGGTTTTATTATTATCTTCATAAGGCAAGGCCAGCAGACAAGGAGATGACTGCCATTTAAAAAAATAGCTTGTTATACTCACAGCTCTCAAGAAAAGGGGTTATGCCACGTCACGGGAGGCACATGGGGGCAGCACCAGGGTCAGTTGAAAGGCACAGGAAGCAAGAGCAATAGGCTTTATTGTGGTTTCTGTGGGAAAGAATGAGCAGGGTAAGCAGGCTCAGGATTGGCTAGTTTGAAGCATTTCAGTAGGCTTTGGGGTGTAGGGGCTGTCTCCAGTTGTCTGGTAGCTGGACCTGGGGGGATTTAGGGCAGGGGGATAGTGGCCCCATAAAGAAGGTGGTTGGGGGCATAGGCTCTGGACTGGTTGGTTTGCATGTGAGTGGCACACTCCCAGGTGGGATGTTTGCTATCTCTAGGAATTGGCTAACTCTGGGAAGCGCGGTCCCTCCAGAACAGCAAGGCCCCAGATGCCAAAGCATCAAAATGCAGAAAATGAAATAAAAAGAGATGATTAATATAGATTGCTATCTCTTATGGCAACTTGGTGCCTTGATCGTTCTATCTACGTGTTGCTTCCTCTGAGGAGGGTCAAGCCCACCCAAAGGAGTTTGGATGGGGAGAGAGGAAACCAACACAGGAATGAACTTCACCTGAAAATGGCCTTTCTCTCAAACACACGTCCAGCCTCCTGTGAGGGTTGGTACAGTGACTAGGCAGCTCCTACTTGTGGATGCTTGGTATGGAGAAGCTCTCTTTGCATATGAGGGCTTTTCAGGGCCCCTGGTACCCTGGGAGCTGTTTATTTAGTGTTTCTTCATTTAGGGGAGAATGCTCTTTGGAAAATTGCTTCATGGTGGTGGCTGCCTCCGCTTATCTGATTAGTCCTGCTTCTTGGAGACTTTCAAAACCATTTTTTTCCTCCTGTTGTACCATATGTTTTCCCTTTGAGTCTGTAGTATTTTATGCTTCAATTCTGGAACTGTGATGGGTATTTCTCTCCAGACGATTCTTAGCAGGTGGCTCATCTCAGCAACTGGTGACAGCAGGGCATGTGTAATATGGAAAAATCAGGTAATGCCAACCTCTGTGTATCTGCAGATCCCTTTTTGACGTTCCCTCTGGGACCATTCCCTGCTCATGTCTGTTGTCCTTTCAGTTCATCTCTTAACATGTGTCAGCATTGGCTGTTGCTTTGGTATGTATTGAAGGAATTCTGTATCTTTCTGCCCACGACAGAGACACTGGGGCTGTCCATGGAGTAGAAGCCATATTTAAATGATAATAATAGAAACATTTATTGGGTCCTACTGTGTGCCAGATATTGTGCTAAGTATGTTATATACATTAACTTAGTTATTACCCCAAACAACCGTGTCAGGTAAGTACATTATATCCCTATTTTACAGATGAGGACTCTAAGGCCAAGGGACCTTCTAGAGGCTGCAAAGATAGAGAGTGAGATCAGCGTTTGGAACCATACCTGTGTAATTTCAGGATTGTATTTATCACTTAATAATGTTGTGAGTGGAATTCCTCAGACTCTTATTCTCATGCTGGTGATTTGTGCATTTTTCTTCACCTCGTCAAGTGCTGGGAACTCCAGACTCCTAAGTGTCACCAGTAAAGAAGTCCAAAATTGTGGGCTGTGGATGAGATTGTGAGTAAAAGAAATTTGCCTGCAGGCTCTTCCTCTAATTTATTCAATTTTTTGTTTTAGGTGTTCAGTGCCTTCCTGGCCTCTTCCTCTCCTGATACTAGGGTGAAAATGAATGAAGCTTTAAAACGTTGCTTTACAGGAGCGTTCATATTTTACTTAAATTCAAAACTTTGGTTAAGGAGGCAAAGCTCTGAATGTGGGCTTTCTGGCATTTTCCATTAATTCATTCAATGGATGTTCAATGAGCATCTACCCTGTCCCAGGCACTGCACGAGGCACTAAGTATACAGAGGTACAGAGGGTGTGGCCTGAGCCCTTAAGGGGCTCCAGGGCAGGCGTGAAATAGGTGTATACACTACCATGACACTACAAAGGATGCTGTAATAGTGGAACGATCAAGGTGCTCTGGAAACACGGCTGGGGGGTGACTAATGCTGATGGGACTAACAAGGGTGTCCTCGAGGAGGGACACCTGAGGTGAGTCTTAGGCATTCCAGGTAGAGGGAAGAGCATGAGTGTGATGGGGACAAGAATTTTGTAGGTGTGCGAGTGCTCCAAGCTTTTCCGTTTCCCTCCTATTTCCTATTTCCCTCTTCCTTCCTCATGAGTCTTTTCCAGTCTAATAACATGTCCTCGAGGAGGGACACCTGAGGTGAGTCTTAGGCATTCCAGGTAGAGGGAAGAGCATGAGTGTGATGGGGACAAGAATTTTTTAGGTGTGCGAGTGCTCCAAGCTTTTTCGTTTCCCTCCTATTTCCTATTTCCCTCTTCCTTCCTCATGAGTCTTTTCCAGTCTAATAACTTGCAGGCTCTTTGGGATGGAAAATGGGAGAAAGGGTAAAGAGAGAGACAGGAATATAGGAGGCAAGAAGGGATTTTTGCTTGAAGCAGAAGGGAAGTGGGGGAAAGGAAGTCAGAGAGGTAAAATAAAGAGTAGAGAGAAAGTGGGGAGGAGAGAAGAAAAGGTGATGTTTGTAGTACGGAGGTTGGGAAGAGTTTTCTGGGAGATTGGCAAGAGAGAGGACCTGGAGACATTTTGGGATGAGAAAAACTTGAGGAGAGGAAATGGTATTTGGAGAAATCTAGCTGAAGTTTATGACTTGGCTCCCCTTTAACCTTCTCTGAGATATCCACATAAAGAATGCAGTTTCTTTTCAATTCCTTTGGCTGGTTGACTGTGCTTCATTATATGTGGCTCATGTAGGGCTTGAGCCACATGGGATCTCGGAATATACTCCGTTACGTGAGCAAGGGCTCAAAGACATTAACATGTTCATTGATAAAAAAAAAAGTTTTGGTTGTCATTGGGAGCATTTCATCATCCTGTGCATGATAATGTTCTCCTATATGACTGGCATTAATCACCCATTCATTAATTTATTCAACAAGTATTTATTAAGCGCCTGCCATGTGTCTGGTCCATTTTGGTTCATGTGGCTTATCATTCTGCATGCGGCATGGGTACCAACTGAAGGAAGGAGGGATGATCAGTCTTCAGTGCAAGGAGGTACTATCAGATGGCCTTGGTTTCTTCAGGGATCAGTCACCCCAAGCTTTGCCTGAACCTCTTGGAAGTTCTTTACATGTCCAGCCTATGCTGTCTCTGTTTAGATTAGGAAATTATATTTACTGAACACCTGCTTTCAGCTACTATTTTTCCATATAAAAATATGAAAAATATTTAGTTCTTGCACTGAAAGAATTTACAGATTAGTGGGGGAGACACAGAAAAAGATGATTTCAATGTAATATGGTAGATACAAGGACAAAAATAGGCAAAGCATCCTGTGGCACTGCGGGGGACGAGCACCTAGACTTGCCTGAGTGTTCATGGAAGGCTTCCTGGAGGAAGAAATGCTTGAGCTGAGTCTTGAGAGATGTGCAGAAACTAGTCAGGTAACAAAGGTGCAGAGGGTATCCCTGGCAACAAAAACAGAAAGGGCAAAGCCATGGAAATATGAAATAGCACATGTGTGGGGGCTCCAAGAAGTTTATTGTTCATATTAATTCATTCAATAATTCAATGAGTGTCTATCATATGACATTAAAATGTAGTGTATATAATATGACACTAGAATGTAGTACAATATGACACTATAATGGAGATTGGGTATACTTTGTCTTTCAAGTATGTAAATATATAAATTAAAATTATTTATAATGATATTACAAGTAATGTAATGATTTTCTTCATAAAAACTTGTAATAATATTACAAGTTATGTAATGATTTTTCAAAACAGTTTATAATTTCTAATTTGTGAAGGAGGAACACTGTAATTTGTTTGTCAAAATGACAAAATATGGCAAAATTCCTCAGTCTGGCCAAATCATCCGGTGATCCCATGGGAAATCATGGAAAGAATCAGAAAGTTATAGGTCTGAATTTCACTCATACAGATGGGGATCTCAGGAAAGGTACATTTATTCTCTGAACCTCAATGTCCCGAGAATCAGGAAGTTATAGGTCTGAATTTCACTCATACAGATGGGGATCTCAGGAAAGGTACATTTATTCTCTGAACCTCAATGTCCTCATCTATAAAATGGAGACAAAAATGCTGCCTATACAGGCCAATTAGCTCAGCTGATTAGAGTAAGGTGCTGATAACACCAATGTCCAGGGTTCTGATCCCTGTACCGGCCAGCCATCAAAAGTAAACAAACAAACAAATAAATAAATAAAAATGCTGCCTGCCTCTTTGGTTTGTGGAGTGGATTAAATGAAAAATGGGTAAAACAACTTGCACTGAGACTGGCCTATCACAGGATCTCAGAGGTTAATATCCATGTGGAATAATATATGTTTTGGAATAAGACCTGTGTTCCAA
>NW_007731264.1:82658-117321 GCF_000696425.1 Galeopterus variegatus | reverse complement strand
TTGTTCGACCACACTTCTACGTGTGATTTAGGGGCCCAAGATCTTCCTATTTTGTATGCTTGCATCACCTGCTAGGGCCATGTCATGATCAGGATCCAGCTGCACCTGTTCATGACAGCCAGGCACACGTCCACACCTAACTGTGAGAGAAGACAGCAGGAGGCTAGCTGTGTGCCCTGGAAGAGATGGATTTGGGTGAATAGTTAGCAGTGTCTGCTGCATGAAGTGTCTCTGAAATTGTGTCCTTGCCATTTCCCCTTCCTGTGTCCCCTATTCCCGCAGGAATCTTTTCCTATTCATCATAGCAAATACTGCTTCCGTAGGGAAGAGACTGATTAGGATTTGTGCCGCCTCTTTTTTACTTCTTGGGAGGATGATGCAAAGATATCGCAAAAGGGAAATTTAGAATTTTGGACCTTCCCGTTTGAATCAAGAAAGCTGTCATGACAAAATATGGCAAAATTCCTCAGTCTGGCCAAATCATCCGGTGATCCCATGGGAAATCATGGAAAGAATCAGAAAGTTATAGGTCTGAATTTCACTCATACAGATGGGGATCTCAGGAAAGGTACATTTATTCTCTGAACCTCAATGTCCCTATCTATAAAATGGAGACAAAAATGCTGCCTATACTGGCCAATTAGCTCAGTTGATTAGAGTAAGGTGCTGATAACACCAATGTCCAGGGTTCTGATCCCTGTACCGGCCAGCCATCAAAAGTAAACAAACAAACAAACAAACAAATAAATAAAAATGCTGCCTGCCTCTTTGGTTTGTGGAGTGGATTAAATGGAAAATGGGTAAAACAACTTGCACTGAGACTGGCCTATCACAGTATCTCAGAGGTTAATATCCATGTGGAATAATATATGTTTTGGAATAAGACCTGTGTTCCAANATCTCAGAGGTTAATATCCATGTGGAATAATATATGTTTTGGAATAAGACCTGTGTTCCAACTCCGGACTTATCCACTTAGTTGCGATGTAACTTTGGGCAAATAACTTAGCTCTTGTGAGTCTCAGTTTCTTCATCACTACAATGGAAAATAAATAAAGTGTCTAGTGCCTAACTGCAATTAAAATGGCAACTACTTAAGTGGCCCTGTGTGTGTTTTTATTTTTATTTACATTTTTTCTTGGAAGCTTATGGAGTGTCTTAGGATAGACAAAGCTGAGACAGTAAATAGTCCTCAAAATGCCTAGGGGCTCCAGCACAAGTTTATCTCTTCTACACCAGTTCAAGTTGGGCATTTCTGTTTGTTCGACCACACTTCTACGTGTGATTTAGGGGCCCAAGATCTTCCTATTTTGTATGCTTGCATCACCTGCTAGGGCCATGTCATGATCAGGATCCAGCTGCACCTGTTCATGACAGCCAGGCACACGTCCACACCTAACTGTGAGAGAAGACAGCAGGAGGCTAGCTGTGTGCCCTGGAAGAGATGGATTTGGGTGAATAGTTAGCAGTGTCTGCTGCATGAAGTGTCTCTGAAATTGTGTCCTTGCCATTTCCCCTTCATGTGTCCCCTATTCCCGCAGGAATCTTTTCCTATTCATCATAGCAAATACTGCTTCCGTAGGGAAGAGACTGATTAGGATTTGTGCCGCCTCTTTTTTACTTCTTGGGAGGATGATGCAAAGATATCGCAAAAGGGAAATTTAGAATTTTGGACCTTCCCGTTTGAATCAAGAAAGCTGTCTTGCAAAGATCTCTATTCAAGGCATGCAGTGTTATTGATGAGCTCAGAGTTCTGAGTCTATTAATTTCACTACTCGTGTGTGTGTGTGTGTAGCAGGGGTTGCAATCTCAATACCTATGAGGTCTGGACAGATAACAGTGAGTGAAGAGGACTGAGTGGGTACTGTAATGAAATGGAAACTTACTGCCCCATCGATGGTGTGCAGCCATTTCTCAGTCCCGGCAGAGTTTTTGCATTTTGGGAACATGGGCCCAATGTTAAATTGTCTGATTTTCCAAGAGATGTTGGAAATACAGATTATTATGTAAAATCACCTTGCTTTTAAATGTTGGCAACTAATTCAAATAAAAATAATACTACAGGTCAAATGAGACACATCTGTGGGTTTTATGTGGGCCCAGAAGCTGGCAGTTACATAAAGGACGGAGGACCTGTGACACAAATGATGGCCCTTGGGGGAACTCTGTGTTCTTACCTGCAAGGGTGGCTTGGGCTGCTAGGATGAGTGCTGCAGCTGGGTGAAGGTGAAGGAAATTCACTTCTGTGACGGGCATGGGCTTCAGCAGAGGAACTGTTGGGACAGTAACGGTGTTCATCCGAACAGGCGTCCAAGCCTGTTAGGACAGACATTATTTGAGTTTCTCTTCTTTTGTACATTTCTTCCTGTTATTTAGGAAAGTAATAAATAGGACTGAAAGACTGAAGAGACTTATAGAGCGAGGGGGAGAGTCAACACCGCTTCCCCACCCCTATTATGATCCACCAAGAGAGGTGGGGGCTTGATTTTCTCTTTTCTTTCATGATCTGGTGTCAGGGTAGGAGGCAATGCTCTCTCTGGTTTTAATAGGGCCTCACAGCATGGTTTTGCCTGTGATGTAATTTTCAAGTCTAATTCCACTTCATTCTTGATCTGCACATCTGGGGATTGTAGGACATGATTCTATATTTATATTTCACGTTCCACCTAGCCTTGGGAGAGGATTAAGGAGAGATGGTGCAGAGAGAGTGCTGAGGGCCTGAACCAAAAGGTTCAAAAAAACCTGCTTGCCTTCCTTCCCTCATTCAACAGCTCCTTAATGAATTCCTACAATGTGCTGGGCTCGGTGGCAGGTGCTGGGTATATCATGGTAGATTTAGTAGACATGGTTCCTGCTCTCAGAGAGCTTATGCTGTATTTGGAAGCATAGGCATCATTTCAGATACTGAAAACTGTTTTTAAGAAAACAAAACAGAGTGCAGAGAGTGACGGAGCAACAGTGACTTTTGGGTGGCCCGAAAGTCCCCTCTGAACAGTTGACAGACAGCAGAGTTGAGGCCTCAATGGCAAGCTGGAATTAACCATTCAAACATCTTGGGAAATGAGTCTTCCGTGCAGAGGGAACAATAAATGTAAAGTGCCGGAGGCAGGAACACAGTTGGTGTGTCCAGGGGATGAAATAAACATGAGCGTGGCTAGAGCATAGTAAGTAATGGGGAGAGTGTAGCTATGAGATTGGAGAGACAGGCAGGGGCTAGATCATGTGGAAAGTAGTAAATCGTGGTTTGGGATCTGAATTCTAAGTGTGATGAGTTCCCTTTAGAGTTATATTAAAAAAAAACTTTAAAAAAATAGTTATAATCAGGAAGACATACTCTGACTTCGGTTTTAACATAAGTCATTCTGGCTACTGTTTAGATAGGGAGTTTGAGGGGGTTCTGTCAACCATTGCTGATTAACAAACCACTTCAGAACTCAGCAGGTACACATAATCATTTATTTTGCTCATGTTTTGTGCTCCATGATTTAAGCTGGGTCCAGCTGGATAGTTCTGCTCCTGGTTGGGCTCACCCATCCATTGACTGGAGGTCAGCTTCACTGATCTTGGCTGGGCTCTCTCACATTTTTGACACCTTGGCTGGGACAGTGGAGATCTGGTCCACGTGGTCTCACATCACCCAGCAGGCTGGCCTGGGCAAGTCCCGTGGTGGCTGGGCAGGATTCCAAGAGAGAGTGGAGATGTGTAGAATCTCTTGAGGCTAGGACAGTGTCACCTCCACCCCATTCCTTTGGTTAACATGACTCACAAGGCTAGACTGGATTCAAGGGGTGGCACACAGACTCCACCCCCTGAGGGAAGAAGCTGTAAAGTCACACAGCAAGGGGTGTACATTCAGGGAGAATAACTACAGACATTCTTGCAAAGAACCTACTGCAGGAGTCCAGGGGAGAAGCAGGGAGATCACTCAGGAGGCTATTGTGGTCATCCTGGTCAGAGAGGTTGTTGACTTGGGCTCCAGATCCAGCCCTTGTGGTTGATAATTGTCCCTTCTATGATTGCTGTTTACATTTCATGGTGACTCACTTCTGAAGTAGTAGGTGGGAGAGGTAACTAACACCCACTGCACATTTCCTGGGCACCAAACTCGGTGCTGGTTTAGTCCTCACTGGGTGTAGGAATCATTGTTCTCATTTTGTGAACTAGGCTGAAGCTCAGACAGCAGGCAACTTTCTCAAGTTCACCAGCTGGAAAGCGACAGAATCAGGAGATGAGACCAGGAGAATTGGAGTCCAAATTCAGTTCCCTTTCCCCAGTACATAACACACTGACCATCGCCTACTGATGAAGAGCCCAAGACTACGGAATTGAATGCCTTGGCCTGAATTGTGGTTTGCTGCCCACTAGCTCCCACTTAATGTCTCTCCGTGCTGCAGTTTTCTAAAGCTGTGAAGTGGGGAGATAATGGTACCTACCTCACAGGATCGTCTAAGTATCAAATGCGTTGCTCTTTTGAAGCACTGTCAAGCTAGGACCAGGGCTCACAGACCCCTCAAGCCCATTGTATAGACTGGGTCACAAACCCTTCACATTCAGGTCCATGAGCTGGGTAAGAGGAAAAGATCCTGGGAGTCATGGGTAAAAAATTAATAGGCTTTATTTAGAGCTAGGAGCAGCCACCCTAGCAGCCTCCCGGAGCGTCCCAAGAATCGCCAGGTATCAGAGCACTTAGTCCTTTATACTTAGGTCCATAACCCAGGACACCTGGGTGCCCATACGCAATTACATTAGATAGTAACCAAGGAACACCTGGGCACACGTGGATATTTACATCATATGCTCAGCAAGATTCTGAACATCTGAGCGGCCCTGACCATTTTCCTATTTTCCCTACAAGTACTTAGAACAGTGCTTAGCACAAAGTAGACTATATGAACATTTGTTGAAGAAATAGTAGACAGGAAAGTAATGTTCAATTCTAGCTTCCTGCTATGCAGATGGAGCTTTAGGGAAATTACAGGATGTAGTTGTTTGAGACACTTGGTACATTTACCTTTTCAGTTCTCTTGGGCCACTCATTAGCAACTCTTTATTGCCCGTGAATTTCTTTTGAGCACTGAACGCAGCTCCCTCCTCTCCACGGCTTAGATGGGTCCAGGAATTGGCTATGGAGAGGCTGAAACAAAAAGGTAAAATTCACTGTTTCTCACATTTTGCAGTAAATGGAGACTTTCAGTTGTCACAGCTGGGGTAGTGTGAAACTGGCATCGAACGGGTAGAGACCAGGGGTGCTGCTAAACCCCTGATAACGCACAGCATCCCACAACAATTATCCAACCCAAAATGTCAACAGTGTGGAGAGTGAGAAACTGACCAAATTTAACCTTGGCTCCATCTTCATAGGACAGCAGTTTTTGAGATACCTTTGTTCTCTACTTATAGAGTCATTAGCAATCACCAAGCTCAAAAGCCCCTGCAACCTCTTTCCGCTTCCAGGTGAGGCCATTTGAGCTGAGCACCTCTCAATGTTTCTTAGCAGAAAATTTTACAGTCAGTGGGAGTAAAAAATCCATCAGCTCTCATTTTACCAGGCATTTAGGAAAATAACTTTTCTCCAGCAGAAGAAATTACATGAATTATATTAAAATTGGTGGTAAGGTAATAAAATTGCATGCTCAGGACTCCTCTAAAAAACTCCCTTTGTCTGGCAGGGTAATTTGAGTGGGGGAAGACAATCTCCATGACAGCCACACTTCTACATAAAGAGAGATCAGAGGAAATTGGCTCAACTGTGTTTCTGCTGCATTTTTCTTCCTGTGAAATTTTTTTTTTTTTTTACATCTGCAGATTTAATCATAAAGAAGCAAACTTTCTGATGCAGATCCACAAGAGGAATAATTTGGGTTTTCTAAAAAGTGTGCATGTATAGGAGGAAACTTCAAATCACCAAATGGATGCCAGTGCCCAGGACAGGAGCAAACACCCTTGGAATTGGGCAGAAATAGATTCCGATGCCACGTGAATCATCCTCAGTTTTGGTGCCAGTGCTCTGCTGGTTTGAAAGGAAATGTATAGAATTGCACATGTGATAAGAGAAGCCTCTTTTGCTTCCAGGGTGGTAACAATTTTTAGCTGACAAGAGAGAAAAAAAGTCATCCTTGCTTTAATGTATGAGAAAATCAAAAATGACTAGGGAAAGTGACATCTGTTCTTACGACTTTTCCCAGTGAAAAATTCAGTCGTTTAGAGGCAAATTGACTCATGTGATGTCTCAGCCAAGGCCACAAGGGATGAGGTTGGCAGGGACAGGGAGTGTGTTTGATGGAGTCGAAAGAGCACAGACCATAGACAGAGGAGCCAGTTAGCGTCCTCGCTCGTGTGAACTGTAGGGTTTGGTCTCTTAGAATAGTGGCTATCAGCCAGGGGTGATGGTGCCCTCCCAGGAGACATTTGGCAATATCTGGAGATATTTTTGGTTGTCATATTGGCAGAAGGGTTCTGCTGGCATCTAGTGGGTAGAGGTCAGGGATTCTGCTAAACATCCTACAATGCACCACACAGCTTACTGCTACAAAGTGTTATCTGGACCAAAATATTGGCAAGGCCGAGGTTGAGAAACCCACTTGTAGAGCTTCAATTGCTTCATATGTGAAATGTGGGTAGTTGCCATACCTCTCTCACCTGGTTGTTCCAAGTGTTAAAGGTGGGCATGTGTGGAGAACGTTTTCAACACATGGTAGCTGTCTTCACGATTGTTGAGATCTCTAGAGCATCCTCATATATTATTTCCCCACCTAGTTTTCTGCACTGTAGCCACAGAGATTTTCCTAAAACGCAAATCCAATCCTGCCATTTCTCTCCTAAAAACCTATTTATTGTTGCCCATTGACTTTTGTAATATGTCCAAACTGATCTTTGCAATCTCAGCCCTTCCCTCCTCCCCTGCTATCTCTCCTATAAAAAGCAACGTGCTCACTTCCAACTTCATGCCTTTGCACCTGCTGTTCTCCTTTCCTGAACCCGCTCATCAATCACGCTCTCTCACCTAGCTAACTCCCACTTGCCCTGATGGCCTCAATTTCCATGTCACTTCCTCCAGGAAGTCTTCCCTGACTGCCTCATGGGAGAGAAGGTGCCTATCATCTGTGCCCCCCAATGCCTTGTGCTATCCCACAGCTTGTAATACTGTGTCATAATTGCCTTCACAATTTAAAAAGTCTCCTACTCCAGGCTGTATCTTGCTCACTGTTGTACTCTCAGTGTACTTGACCACCTAGTACAGTTCAGTAAGTGTTTGTTGGGTGAATGAATGAGTAAATGATTAATGAGATCTTTAAACATAGCTGCTTTCATTAGAAAGTAATTCACTTTGAATATAGTAAATTACAATAATAGATGCCTTACTTCATGATTCTGGTATTTCTTCTATTATACTGCTCAATCTGATCTGTTAATATTTATTTGGGATTTTCATTTAGTTTAATAAAGATAGAGTATAGTTAAAAAAAAAAAGAAAGTAATTCACTTTGATTTATTTCCCTTCTCTTTCCTTGGGTCACTCTGCTATAGTCATGTCACAGTCCAAGGGGAGAAGGTTACAGAGGGGAGCACAGCAAAGGGTCAAGTTACTCTTTATCCTTGACCAATGACCTTGACATAATACAGAAGGAAGTGTCCCTGCATGAAATAACCACCTTTTGCCTTTAAAGTGACTTAATTATTATTTTCTGCAAAGGATGTGAGTCAGGAAGAGATGGGAATTTTGTAAGTGGCCAGTTGCTCTGGGGCTTGATTTTTTGTGTGTTTGTGTTTGTGTATTCCAGACTATTATTCATTGAGTGTCCATATGAATTTCATTTTCTCTGCTACATATTAAGCTTCTGGAAGACAGGAACGACCTCTGCTTTGTCTCGGAGGGCCCTGTGCATCTAACGTATACTTTGTCCAAGTGCCTGGTGAGGAAACCTTTCAGGTAAAATCTCTCCATAAGGTCATGCAGTGTCTCTATTTTACAGATGAGTAGAGTGAATATTCTCAAAGAGGGTGAGTAACTGTGTCCACACAGTGACTTAGTAACAAAGCCAGCACTAAAAAAATGGCACAGCTTCATTGGAGACAAATTATAGAAGCTGCAATGTCTTTAAATTTAGAAAACAAAGTTAGCTCCTGCCAGAGTTGCGAGGCAGTTTGGACGTCTTCTGAAAGCCACTGTTCCCATGCAATTTTATTCTTAAAGTAGGAAGCAAAAGCTACCAGGGATACTCTCCCCCTCCATTTATCAGTATTTTTGCCTCTCATTATATCCATGGCCTAGTTTTCTTGGGCTCTTTAGATGTCAATGAGCGTATTATAGTAGGTATTGTCCTTGTAACTTTTTGAAGTTCTTTAGGCATTATGAACAAGGTCTTAAACCCCAGCTGGGCTCCACAGCCTACTTTGGCTCTGTTCTATTTCCTTAAGAAATCTAAAAGATGGCATCATCATCTTTCAAGGCAGAAACTGATAATGAAAAGCTGTCCTCATACTGAGAATTTCCACCACCCCTCTTCTCGGTAGTGGTGGAGAAATTGCTAAAATTGAATTTTATTGTGCAAGATGCTACTGTCCTTTAACCAATAGAAAGCAGGATGATAGCATTGGAAGAATGAGGCATGATTTGGGGGAGGCAAGACCTTTGGTGTCCGACCTGGCGGGGAACTAGCCAATGCTCTACATTATAATTCCAGGCTGCGCTTGATGGGGAGGCAGAGAACAGCCTACTTGAGATTCCTGTGTTCTGGGAATATGGTGGCACAGGGACAATCGGTTCTGTCTTGGTACCAGATCTCTGGTTACTGTGGGGCTTTCAAAAGGGGATTTGGGTGTCTGTTTTCTTTTCTGCTCTGGGCTTTATCCAACCAAGTGTAAAAATGATTAGCAATTCTCAGCAGACTCTCTTGAAGCTGTTTTGGCATCTCTCAGGGTTGGAGGGAAACATGGAGGGAGTTGAGCTCCAGGGTTTGGAAGGGACTGTGTTGTGTTGAGGGCTCACTCCTCAGTGGGTGGAGTGAGCTCATGCAATCTAATTTAAGTAGACCCACTCAAGCCCCAAAATATCCCCCCTTCAGATTTCAGAAATGTCAGCTTCAGCATCCATCCCTACTTGTCCATCACATCTTTCCACAGCTTCCTGCGAGGGGGCAGCGTAAGAGTCTGTAACACTTCCATGTGGGTGGTTTTCCCTGGCCAGTTTTTCCTCTTGACTGTACATACTGGGGGTGGGGCGAAGAACAGAAACTAAAAGATACAGAAGAGTGGCTGCTGCTGCTTTTGGCCATTGGAAACTTTCAGTTAGCTCTTGTGTCCCATTTACATACCAATATACACAGAACCAATTATTTGTGTTTCAGCAGGTTGGGAGATAACATGAAGTCCTATTCAACACTCAAGTTGTTAAAAGTGGGGTGATCTGGAGCCAGCTAGCCTGGATTTACATCCTAGCTCTGCCATTTACTAGCTCTGTGATCTTGGATAATTTACCGAACCCCAGGCATCTCAGCTTCCTTCTCTGTACACGAGAGCACTTATATCACAGGCTTATGCGAATGGTTAAGTTGGAAATGCATATAATAACATAGCTTTCCTATTCTAATGCTTTCCAAATATATGTAAAAAAGTCATTATTACCCCCAAATGGTGGGGTTATGTCAAAGGACAGGGAGATCAACTGAAAGAGCTCTCAATGGCCAGATCCGGAACACTTTGAGCAACAAGATAAGGTAGGGTTAGATTATAATCTAAAGTATAAAACAAACATCCGTGTATTCATACAGATATAAATAAAAATAATTGAACACATAAATAAGTGGAGGAGAAGAGAGAAATCTCCCGTGCAGAAGAATTATGCCTTCACTCTACCCTCAAGGAGAAGGAGCGGAGCTGCCCACGCTTTACGTATGAGCCACACATAGTGACTTCCTTCCAAAGAGTACTGCATGAAAAAGGGGAGAAAATAAGAGTAACTGTACAGTGGAAAAATCTGAGAAACACATCCTCAGCGAGGGGATCAGGGTGAAAATCAACAGCGATAAACCATGCTGATACTATGTGCTCTTGATATGGTATGATGCAAATAGCAGTTTGTCTCTTTGGCCTACCTTCCAAAGACCCATAACCACAGTGTAATCATGAGAAAAACATCAGATAAATCCCAATAGAGAGGAATCCTATAAAATATGTGACCAGTACTTCTCAAAACTGCCAAGGATATCAAAAACAAGAAAAGTCTGAGAAACTGTCATAGCCTGAAGCAGTCTAAGGAGACATCAACTAAAGGTGATGTGGTATCCTGGATGGGGTCCTGGGATAGAAAAAGGACACTCAATAAAAATTAAATCTGAATAAACTATGGACTTTAGTTAGTAACAAAGTATCGATATTGTATCATTAATTGTAATACATGTACCAATTTAATCTAAGATGTTGATAATAGCCGACCCCTCCTCTGCAACCAGGCATGCGACTATCAACATGGGGCCCACCCGGGGTCCTGAGGCAGGAGCTGAGGGTTGCCACCCCCACCTGCAGCCAGTCAAGGAGCATGCCAAAAAAAAGAAGACTTCAATGGGGGTGGCCCAACACAGCCACTGTAATAACCATATGCCACAACAGTAGCCACAGTTACCATGCTGATAGCCTGCTAGCCACTTGACTGTATTGACACAAAGAGAGTCACCAGCAGAGACCAAAAAAAAAAGAAGAGGATGTCTCTCTCCATAAAGCCCACTCCAGAGTAATAGAAGCATCTTTTGTATGATAATAGTGGGAGGACTTGATCACACCTCTCTCAGCACTGGACAGATCATCTAGGCAACAAATCAACAGAGTAACTGTTATTTCATAAGGAGAGAACAAATCTGGTGGAGGAGGGGAGAAGGGGATGGGGAGAGATCGGATAAGGAGCATAAAGAATAAATATGATTTGTAATTAATATGCTAATAATATTGATTTGATCAACATATGTTGTACACAGGTGATGGCCGTCAATGCGGAACCCCCAAAATATGTATAACCAATTATGCTTCAATAAAAATAAATAAAAAAAATAAGATGTGAATAATGGGGAAAGCAGGAGGAGGGTATGTGGAAATTCTTTTTTCTGTTTTCTCAAATTTTCTGTAAACCTAAAAATGTTCTGAAAACTAAAGTGTATTTAAAAAAAATTATTATTATTTGCTTTCTGGGGTTGTCTCTCCTGTGAAAAATTTAAGACTCCCTTTGTTAGCCAAGCAGTTCCCTTGTTTTTGGTTGTGGTTGGTGGGGCTCCCACATGAGAGTACTTCAGAGAATTCATGAAAAAATAGAATTAAAAGGTAATACACATCTTTCCATGAACTTTTTGAAGTGTCCTCGTAATGCAACACAGGCAATCTGGCTGTCCACATTTTCTTCTAAAGGAATACACACTAACTTTGAAATGGTAACCTAGCAGCGTGACAGACCCCCATATTGCTAAAGAAAAAGTATTTAGGTAAACCAGGATTTAGCTTCCATCCTGGACAAAATTGATTGTTACTTTCCCTGCCAATACTGCCTTGTACATACCCTGGCTGAATCACTCATCACACTGGACTTTCATTATTCATCTTCTCTACCCATCTGTGAGCTCCCCAGTGGAAGAGCGTTTTCTCATTTATCTGTGTGCTTCCAGGGCTGCCTCCTATGCTTGGCACAGATGCCCCAGAAAGTGATGATGCAGTGGAGGACCAGTCAACAGTGTTTCAACTTGCAAGGCTGAAACCCAACTTGATTGCCTGTGTCACAAGAGAAGACCCGGTGTGACAGACTATTTTCCAAAGACAGCCACAACATTATCTCCCATCCCACATGTTCTTCTTTCAATGTGACCTTGCCACTTCTGCCATAGCATGGTGAGGTGGATGTCCCTCCTCCTTGAAATCGGTGGACCTTTGTGACTGCCTTGACCAAATAGCATGTGGCAGAAGTGGTGTTATGTGAGTTCTGATGTTGCATCATAAAAATGCCAGGTACTTTTCTGCCTTGCTCTCTTGGGATACTCACTCCTAGAATCCAGCCACCATGCCGTGAACATGCTCAAGCAGCCTGGGGAGAGAAACTGAAGTCCTGATCCACACCTCAGCTGAGCTTCCAGCTGACGGCCAACATTGGCTTGCCAGCCATCCTGGAAGTGGATTCTCCAGCCCCCAGCCAAGCTACTCCAGCCATGTGGAACAGAGATGAGCCGTCCCACCATGCCCTGCCCAATCTGTAGACTCGGGAGCCAAGTCAATGACTAGTGTTGTTTTAGGCACCATTATGCTTTGGAAAGTGTTATGTAGAAATAGATAAGCAGAACAGATAAAATAAAACCCCCAGACTGAATATAAGACTTATGAGCTATTTTACCTTCCTTCCTATTTCATGCTGACACTGATGTTTCTCACCAAGAGTGGGAATTGACTGAGAGATAGAGCCACATTTGGAAGACAGTAACCAGAAGGTTCTCAAAAATAATAAATAAATTAATGAGTTAATCAGTTAACTAATTCAGTAAATATTTGAGCACTTGCTGTGGTCCAAGCTCCTGGCTAAGTGCTGGCATATGTTGGTGAATGAGACAGATGTGATCCTCTGTCTTCGTAAAGCTCAACTTTCTAGTAAGGAAACTAAATAAAAACCATACGACTACTTTTAATTAGTTCAATCACAGTGGCTGAAAGAACTGAGGGTATTTACTGTGAAGATTAGCTTCAAGTATTTAAAGGTTTGTGCCATGATTCACTCACATGGCTTGGGCTTCCTTCTAGTATGGCTGGGAGGCTGCTCAGTTCACAATTTGCCCTTCTGTGGGCTGCTTTTCTATTCCCAGTACACAGAGGGTTCCCATCACCATGATCTGCAGTAGGCATCTCTGCCCCCTGGCCAGACACCATACTCAGGCTGAGCCAGTCTGATTCTTGGAGCTGTAGGTAAGGTTTGCTGATGGTGGTGCTAGAAACAGAAGGTTGGATGACTCCTGATGAGGTAGGTCCTGACCCTGCCCTGGTTCCTGCATTCCCTCAGGCTGACTCCTTTTCCTTCTCCTCCTCTTTCTGCTCTTCCTCTTCCATCTTCTTTTCCTTCTTCTACTTCTTGATTTAATCAGAAGCCACAGGATCTTTCAGGTTAATTCCTTTTAATGCTAAAGCTTTCTAGAGTTGGTTCTTATTACTTGCTATAAAAACAAACCTTCACTTGTACAAAGTACAAAAGAGATCATCTCTGTCCTTTGAAGGGATGGAACTAAGACCAAGGAGCAGAAGCCACAGTGGGAAAAATTTCAGCTGAATACATGAAAGAACTTTCTAAGAGCCTGAGATGTACATAGATGTAGGTAGTGAGCTTCCTATTTTTAGAGGTTTTCAAACAAAGACTGGTCAACCATTTAGATGTGATGTCATCAAGAGGGTTTAAGCATTAACTCCAGGATCGAGCTGGTTATTAATAACGATGATGATAATACTAGCAGCTAACAGTTTTGTGTACTTACTGTTTTCCAGGCACCATGATAAGTAACATGCTCTGTCTCACTTAATCCTCACAATAACCCCACGAGGACATACTAATACTATTACTACGTGGCAAATGAAGAGCCTAGCCACATTTAAACTCAGGCTGTTTATTTTTTACATCAAGAGGGTTTAAGCATTAACTCCAGGATCGAGCTGGTTATTAATAACGATGATGATAATACTAGCAGCTAACAGTTTTGTGTACTTACTGTTTTCCAGGCACCATGATAAGTAACATGCTCTGTCTCACTTAATCCTCACAATAACCCCACGAGGACATACTAATACTATTACTACGTGGCAAATGAAGAGCCTAGCCACATTTAAACTCAGGCTGTTTAAATACAGGAACTATGATCTTCAGTCTTAGGTGAACCTTACTCCACTCCAGACCTTAAAGCTCATAGGATTTAACCTCCTTTTCCTTATTCCACATCCCATAAATGACCCCAAAATAACAATAGAGCAAAAATCTTGGGTAATTGGATCCTGAGCAGTAGAGAATACTTCATATAAAAAAAACAGTTCTGGCATACTAGACACACTGGATTCAGAAGATAATGAGAACAGAAAGAAATGATAAAGGTCTTTAAGTACAGTGAGTCCCACACAGGTGGAAGAGCTCTCACTAAAACCATCTACCATGGTGTTACTGGGTGTGTGTTTTTCTTTTTCTTTTTTCTTCTTTTGTAATTCCTTCCAGTTTGAACATTTACTTGAATCATTTCTACTCCCTTTTTGTGGACTAAATTAGGTTTATTATTATTATTGTTTTGTTTATCTTTGACATGCAGAGAATCCCTCCCAATTTTGAATAACTCATTCTGTGATAGATATTGCCACTGATGAAGGGTGTGTTTGTGCGGGGGAGTTAATTTGAGTTGCCAATAGCCTGTTTGATGACTGTTTCCCAGAAGCAGGCATAAATAGATTTAGCAGAAGTTTCTTTTAGAGATGTGCTTTAAAAAAATCCCCAAACTCTACCTGATCATTTATCATTATTTTAAATCATAGGGGAAATTGAAGGTTCTTATCATTTCCTTAATTGAATAAAGGAGACAAACTTGGAAGGATCTTGTTGAGTGCTGAGCAGACTCCAAACTCCTAATTAGAGCATTTACCCACAGTTTCCTTTGCCGAGGCGGCTCTGAGGCCTGCCTATCTCCCACCTATTTCTGATGTATTTCTACATGCTTAGCAGGTTAACATTGAGGCCAACCCAATGTGTGATTCTTTAATAGAATCCTTCAGCACATTCCTGTTGCAGAGTGAACAGCAGATATTCTAAGAAGCTTCTGGGGTTTTGGTAAGCCTATTATGATGTTTCCAAGGAGAGGGACTTCAACAGAAGGCAAAGAGTGCTGTGTGTTGTTGGAGGACAGGGAATCTTGTTTACCAAACTGGGTCTGGAAACTCATGTCCTTATCACCCATCTCCTGTTGCCAAACCAGGGGATGCTTGAGTTTAGGAAGGAATTGTGTGCTTTCCAGTGGCACGTATCTAAAACTCCCAAATTCATGGGCCTAAAATAAGCTGTTTCAGATAAAAAAATAGAAGTACATTAAATCCTCCAAACCTGTGACTTCTGCTGGTTTGGCAGAAAAGACAGTGGCCTCTTAAACCTGGGTTCAGTTTGAGTCCCACGCAAGGGATGGTGGATTCATCTGAAGACCCCTGAATGATGCGGATAATAGTAGCTAAAGTTTATTGAGAGCTTAACCATGTGCCAGGCACTGTGTCAGGGGTGAGGGGAGGGACATAGGTTAATATCACTCCCACTGTTAACAGGGAAAACAAGACTTGGGGTCTCTCCCATCCCAGGAACACCAAGAATCTTCTCTAACCACAGAGAATAAAAGCTGAGAAAACCACAAACCAGCTTACATTTTCTGCAACCACAGAGCAGTTGTTCTTAGGAATATAGGAGCCCTCGAAGTTTAGTCCAAAAACTATAAACTCCATCACTGTGGGGTTGTATTTTTTTCTTTTTGCTCACTGTTGATTTCTATTACCTAACTTAGAGCTTGTCACATAGCATAGGTTCTAGCAAACTTTTTCTAGAAAGGGCCAGATAGTAAAAATCTTAGGCTTTATGGGGCATTTGATCTCTGTTGCAACCACTCAACTCCCACAGTGCAAAACACCCATAGATAACGCATAAACAAAGAGAAGTGCATGTGTTCCAATAAATCTTTATTTATAAAAAGGGGCCATGGCCCTTAGACTATAGTTTTCTAACTTGAATGCAGCAATAGTAAGTGCTTCATAAATATTTATTGAATAAATAAATGTAATGCTGAAGTTCAGATAACTGGAATTTAAAACGCAAAACCAATTTTTATAAAAAGTTTATAATAGTCAATACCTGCTTGTTGTAGAAATTTTGGAAAAAAAAGTTATGTAGAGAGGAAAGTAAAAATCATGACCAAAAGGAAATTACAGTCAACAATTTTATATATTTTTCCTTTTTATTTGTTTTCCATTTTCCTATGTACATCTTCTTTGTAATTATCAGAGTAAACAACTAGAATTTAAAAAATATTAAAATATGCATTTGTTGTATTTTTATGAAAAATGACTGATGAAACCACTTCCTTTGGGACTAGCAAGGGAGCAACTCTTCTCTCCAAGGCAGTTAAGGAACGTTCCGCAATTCAGCCCAATGACCTCTACCTCTTGACATCCTAAACCAGATTCCACCCACGATTCAGGTACTGAAAAACCCTGAAGCACTTTTTAACCCCCAAAGAAGATTTAATTAAAAAGCTCAGTAGAGTTTTAGCATTGAGTGCTATATTGCTTGTGTGTAGGGCAGGCAACACATTTCACCAAAGGGTGTCATTTCCTCCTTAGTTCTGGATGCTGAAAGTGCCTGAAATGCTGTTTGCTAAGGTCAGGACGTTTTGAGTTACCCTAAAACATGCCAAGAAGAGCTGTGATGAATGGTGGAGTCATAAACTTGGTGTGGGAGAGAGCTATCAGGAATTTTTTTTTATTTCTATGGCATGGACAGAAATAATACTCCAGCCCCCTCCACCAGTACATACTCACTCATCACATCCCCTGTGTGCATCCTCAAGGATGTTTGACCTGCCTTGGTCTGATATTTATGGTCTTCCATAGTCTCTGTCACCTTACGCTGCCATTCATCCTTCACACTCCATCTTTTCCCACTGCTGCGTGTCCTCCCTCCTCCCCACATAAGCTCATCCCTGCATTGCTTGTTTTTAGAAGCCAGACAGCAAGGCCATTGAAACCAATTCCAAGGATGCCAGGAAGCCAACCAGTGCTCAGATGGCCTCTAAGCCTGCCAGGCAAGTGATGACCACTCTCTCCCCAGCTGGGGAATGGAAAGCCATCAGGAAACGTTTGTATTTCACAACTTTTAAGTTGTGGATATTTGGCTTGGTGGGAAGGGAGGTGGATGAATCTTGTGCACGAGGCACATTTGATATGCATCCATCTGGGCTCTTGCTATTCTCGCCGATGACTGGACTGAACTCTACCCCCTACCCTGAACACCTCCTCTGTTCTCCTCAAAGGGCTGTGGTGACCATGTATCAAATATACTTCACCATGTCCCCTTTGAAATGTTTAATCTGGAAGCCTCCCTTTCATACCAGGAGGAAAGAGTCAAAGAAAGGGGAGAGAGGCGAGGTGCCCATGATGAGCCCGGTGCTGTCCATTCGGGCTCTGATTTGTTCTATTAATCTGTCAACAGTGTTAGTAGGTGGAGTAGCCATATTTTATGGACTAGGATAGACTCTGTTGGCAATGACCATATTTTGCCTCCTGCATCTGCCCCTATTAAAGCACTTGAAGCAGTACCTGGCACGAGGTAAGCACTGTAAGGTCGTGAGCTATCACTACTCTTGTTGCTGTCACTGTTCTTTTGCTCAGCTGGGCTGTGGGAGCAGCAGAGTACTTAAGAGCAGAGCATCCGGGCCGGCCCGGTGGCGCACTGCTACAGTGCGCCGCTTGGGAGTGCAGCGGCGCTCCCGCCGAGGGTTCGGATCCCACATATAGACCGGANTGCGCCGCTTGGGAGTGCAGCGGCGCTCCCGCCGAGGGTTCGGATCCCACATATAGACCAGATCCCACTCACTGGCTGAGCGAGGGGCGGGTGCAGCGCCAACGGTTGCGATCCCGTTGCCGGTCCGGGTCTGGTATGGGCGCAACACTGAGGGTTGCGGTCCGTTGCCGGACACGAAAAAAAAAAAAAAAAAAAAAAAAAAAAAAAGAGCAGAGCATCAGCTTTGGCCTTGGACAGACTTGTGTTTGAGTCCCAGCTTTGCCTCTTGCAAGTTGAGCTATCTTGGGCACATTATTTTCTGATTTTTAGTTTCCTCACCTGAAACATGGGGGTGATCATGAACTTGTGAATGTGCTCAGCATGTAGGAAGTGTAGTCCAACTGGTAGGTCATTTTACAAGTTCCTGGGCTGAGATGAAGACCTTTCACTAGCTGTGGCAAACATCTGGTCAAACATTCTTTCCATAAATGTTCATGGAGTACCTGTAATGTGCCTGATGGTGTTCTGGGTGCTGCCCCTTTATTAACTTCTGATCCACACTTTTCTTCTCTACAGATTAGCAACCTGTTAACTATGGGTTGCCTAACAGCACAGCACTCTGGACCAGGTCAGGCTAGGGACACCCACGGCCTAATCAGGGATTTGGGAGCAAATCCAACTTGGGGATGAACGATACCTTCATGATCAATGAATGTCATATGGCCTGCTGTTAAATTTTGGGAAAGCCTTAAGCCCCTGGTAGACAGCTATTGAAAACCAGAGCCTAATCACTCCCCCAGAAATAGTCCCAGACTTGTCTGAGCATAGACAGATCTGGGTGCTACTGGCTTCCAGCAGGTGAGATAAGACATCTGCTAAATCATTCTGCAGACACATCTCAGAGGGTCCAAGCTTCTGGGCCTGACATATAGGTGGTGTGGTTAATTATCTAGAAATAAGATTGCAGAGGCATTTATTAATTTATCAAACATGTTGAGCACCTACTATTTGCTAGACCAATCTTCTGGGTAATGGGAGTGTGGAGATGAATAAGACATATTGTCTGCCCTCAAGGAGCTTACTGTCCTATTCTCTTATGGGGAATTGAGTTGTGACTTTTGCAGTTGCTGGTTTTCAGTTTTGGCTATGCTATTGTTTTTTTTTAATCTCTGGCATTAGTTTTCACATCTACGAATTAACAGGGCTCAACCAGGTGACTGGTGAGATCCTTCCAAAACTGTAGTTCTACAAGGTTAGCAAGGGGAGCTGAAACAGGGCTGCATGGCTGGGGCAATAAAAACAATGCCAATGAAGATTAGAAGTCTTTCGGGAATGAGATCCAGTAGAATGGCCACCCATATTGATTACAGACTTGCCTGTGGATTGAAAAAACTTTGATTTCTTAATTAAAGAAAAAGCCTTCGGCGATACTGCTTGAGATTAATTCTCTGTTCTTGAGTGTTTAAGTAAAAAAGGCATATTCTTAGAACTAGTGACTGCAGAACTTCTTGGTAAGTTTCCAGTCAAATTTCAGGCTGGATTTGGAAACATATGGCTTTTACGTAAATGGAAAGAGAAGTGGTGATATGGAACCAGCATGGATTCATTAAGCAAAAGTCATTCACGAATTAATTCAACAAATATATTTTTGAGCATATTTTACGTGTATGGGCCAGGTACCATTTTAGGCACTGGGGATATAGCAGTAAATAAAACAGTTAAGAAATGTTTTTCTTCCCTTGTGGCATTTATCTTCTATAGGAGATAGGGGGATAAGCAGACAATAAACAAGATAAATAAGTAAAACTATGTAGTGTGAGATGCTAATAAGCCATATGGAGAAAAACGAAGAAAGGAAGAGAAAGGGATGCTGTACTTTCTTCCCTTATTTTTATTTTTAAAAAGGTTCATCAGTGGGGAATGGGAAGGGATTGCTTAATGGCTATGGGGTTTCCTTTGGGGGTGATAAAAATGTTCTGGAGTTTGATAGAGGTACAACATTGTGAAAGCACTAAATGCCAGTGAACTGCACATATCAAGATGGTTAATTTTATGACATGTGAATTTTACCTCAATTAGAAAAAGGGTCATCAGGGAAGGACTCTTTGAAAAGGTGACATTTGATAAGTACCTGAAGGAAGACCTGGGCAGAGGAAAGAGCAAATGTAAAGTCTCTGAGTAGAAGGGAATGTGGCATGTTTGAGAAATAACATGTTGGCTGGTGTGACTGGAGTAGCAAGGGGGGCAACATTTGGGGGTGAGATTTGAAGGAGAATGGGGGCATGTCACACAACATATTTTCCTCTTTCATAAAGTTACCAGATTGGTCACTCAGGAAACACCATGGGCAGCCTTGCACTGTCTTTCAAGACAGCTTGGTGGGAGACAGGGAAAGATGTGGGCTTGTGGTTTCAGAGCGGCTTCTGTGTGACCGTGCTTTGCCTGTGCTTCTCAATGGATTCATGCTAACTAGGTGTTCCATGGAAAATAAGAACATACCTGGAGAACTGGGTTTAGTTCCAAGAGACACATGCCTTTTTGAAGGATATTGACAAATAGGAATGTGTTTCAAGGTCGTGACAAGGATGGTGAGGAGATATCAAAGCCATGAGCCATGAGGAATGGTTGGAGGAACTGGGAATGTTTGAGCAAAAAAAGGGAAGTTTTGGAGAACTTGATTCCATCTTCCAATGTTGGAAGGGGGAGCTGGTGAGGCCTCTTCATGTGTGGATTTACAGAGAAGAATTGAAAACAATGAGAATAATCTGAATTACAAGACCCAAATTTGGTTTCAACAAAAGAAAGAATTCTCTGGTTGCTGGAAGTGAGTTTCTCAGCCCTAGAAATATTTGAGCAGAACCGTGCCACTTAGGCAATTTCTTCATTAGGAATTAAAATTCTATGACTCTATTCTTTCTCATAGAAGGCAAATTAGAGATTCAACGTTACATTTTCTTTTTCTTTCATGCTCACTTATTCATCACTTATTAAAGTTAGAAGAGGGTCAGCTACAGCAACTCAGAATTTTCTTGTGAAATGGACTTATGATATTGGCTCAAAATAACGCTTAACTGGCCGTTAAAAATATTTATTGTGTGAGCTGTTAATACTTGCACACGTAAAACATTTCAAGCAGTAAGTGTCCCTCCATCTTTGAGCTCTAGACCCCTTTGCTCTCCCAAGACAACCACAGTTACCAGGTTTTTGAGGGTCTCTCTAGAGATACTCTATGAGTTCACAAGCACACATGGATGTTGGGGCTTGATGACGGTGAAGATATGACAGCCCTCTTTCCTCCATCTGAGTTCTGAACCATTTGAGATAGGAGATTTGGCTGCAGAGAATCAAACTGTCAAGTTTATAACTTATGTTGCTGTTGCAGAAAGTGGCATTGGGGGTGGGGAGAGGTGGAGGTGTTATGTTAAGTGATGTCCCTCAACATGGAAGTAACCAGAAGTGATGAATTAGTGTTCCTATCTATCCGTGGATTTAGATCCTCCCCTTTAAAAAACCCAAATAGTGGCATATTGTGTACATTGTTCCATATCTTGCTTTTTGCAATTGAATGTACATCTTTGAGAATGCTTCATGTCAGTGCAGTGCAATAGAAATCCCAATTCCTTGTAAGAGATGCAGAGAATTTCATTGGTTGGATGGACCATAATTAGTTTAACCAGCCTTTATTGATGGACATCTAAGTTGTTTCCCATCTGTTGCTGTTACAAGTAATGTTGCAATGACTATCTGTGTGAACACATGCTAGTATATCTTAATCTTCCACTTGGCTGGCAGATTAACCAGAGCTGCAAGGACCAGGGCTTAATTAATAATAGTTACAAGTAATGTTGCAATGACTATCTGTGTGAACACATGCTAGTATATCTTAATCTTCCATTTGGCTGGCAGATTAACCAGAGCTGCAAGGACCAGGGCTTAATTAATAATAGTGCAGGTTCCCGTAGAGACTAAGTAACAAATGTTACTCATGTTGGAACATCTTTATCTCTTTCTTTGGGGGGTCATGCTTCAGTAGCTGGAATTCTCAAGTATTGAGACTTATATTTAGTAAATTTTGTGCCCTACTGATTGTGACTGGCTAGATAATGATCAGTGGTGGTGAAACTGGTGCCATTGGACAGACTAAACCCTGTTATTTCACAAGAGAAGTTTGTCTGTTGGGAAGCATGGCCATAGGTACTGGGCCAGCAGATGGGATTTCGATGAGTGACTGCAAACTAGGCAAGAACAAGCCTGGAAATTTTAAAAGGTCCTTGAATTACTTGTGAACTGTCAAACTCTCTCTATGCTTGTTTGTGTTCCTTTGATTCAAGGGGCTTAAAATAATAATTAAACAAAGCCTATGGATGGTGTTAGATGTCTGGTTTCAGATTGCTCAGGTTTAAATTCTGGTTTTGCCATTTATTAGTTGAGTCACCTTGGGAAGTCACTTGATCTCTATAACAGAGTTTCTCAAATTTGACACTATTGACATTTGGGGCTGGATCATTCTCTTTGTGGAGGCTGTCCTATGCCTTGTAGGATGTAGAAACAAATGTTTGGTCTCTACTCTATAGATGTCAATAGCACTCTCTTTCCTCCCAGTGTAACAAAAAAGATCTCCAGACATTGCCAAATGTCCTCTGGGGGGGGAGAGGAATCAGTCCTGGTCGAGAACTACTGCTCTATAAAATGGTTTTCTCATGTGTAAAACAGGGATAATATTAGTACCTACTGCATAGGCTGGTGTGAGGGTGTGTGTAAAGCAGTTAGCACAGTAAAAACTTGCTACCGTTACACTCTTGTTCTTGTTCACATGTGCAAACTGAAAGCATGTTCTCATATCTCTCAATAACCTTGTCATAAAGGTGGTATTGCTCTCCTTCTACAGAGGAGATGAGACTCACAGAGATCAAGGGGTTGAAACAGTAGTAGAGTCTGAAGAAGTTAAGGGAGTCCCTCAGAGGCTGTCCTAGCCCAGCTTCCCTAGAAACAGAGCCTGAGGCAAAGCTTAGGAGTTAACCCTTTAATGGGTATGCAACCCCAGGGATGCAAGAGTGAAGGAGAAAGATGTGAAGCAGGGAATGAGGAAAGGCAAACACTAGGTCTTATGTTCCTGAGCTGGCCACCGCCTTGCAAGAAAGCACAGACAGAGGTCTTTGGGGGAGAAAATGCAAGGAATATATCTGTGAGGTCTTTGCAGTCATCTATTTGCATTGGGCTAATTCTTCTCATGAAGCATTCACTTTCTTGCACTTCTGGGTTTTATTACCTGTGCTTTCTCTGGGCAGCCACTGGGAAACCAGAGCCTCCACAGATCTGGTCAAGTTGGACCTGAGTGTTGGAGCTGCTGTGGTCTCCACTGTGGCGAGCAAATGGAGGCCATACCAAGGTTTGGCTTTTGCCATGGAGAAGGCTGTTTGTGGCAACTGGGGTTCACCAGTGAAAAAATGGCACTCTATTTGATTTAAAAAACCCATTTGCATTTATTTGTCAAATTAAAAAAAAATTGGATTAAAACAGGTGTTTTCAAGGTTAAAAAAATAAAAAGCCATATACGGACACTCAGTGCCTGAGGTTGGAAGTTAAAGTTAATTAACCAGGCACAATCTGGTTTTTACTTAACTGCAGCTAAACGGTTTTAATTTTGTTTTCGAAGCTGCCAGATACAAAGAGAGAGCCCAACTAGTTCAATCCAAGCTCAGTTATTTTTGAGCCTAATCAAAATTGTGGGTAAGGGCATCCAAAAGGAGGAACAGTGAGAGAGGAGTTTGATCTTTTTGGCATGAGATTCCTCAGCGGGGCATTCTCTGATGACATGCACCGATGCTTGCTGAGAAAGCTCGAAATAACCTGGAGGGTATGAAAGGAGGGGAAAGAAAGTAGCATTTATTAGATACTTTTTAGGTTTTAGGAACCTTACAAAGGTACTTCCTTAATTCTTACAAGATCCCATTTTGCCTATGAGGAAACAGGCTCAAAAGAATAGGGGAATTTGTCTAACACCATCCAACTAGTGAGCAGGAGAGTTAGGTTTTGAGCCTGGATCTGTATGTCTCATAAGTCTTATGATCTTTTCACTAGACCATGACTTGGAGGTTGGGGTTTGTCTAGAGTAGGAGGGATGAGGCTAGCTCCCAAGTGGTATGGTAAGTCATGAGATAAATGAGACCCATCTTCCTGGAGCGTCATTTATCCCTGCTGAAAAGTAATAAAAGATGAACTTATATTAAAATAAATACAGATGTAATATGAAGTGAAGTGCAAAAGTCACATGAGTTTTTAAGATAAAATTTGAGATGTCAGAAAAATCCCTTGCTTACTTCAAAATCCTTTTCCCACAGACTCTAAACATTGTTTTTTTGTGTGGTCAGTAAATGTCAGGGGTGCTGCAGAATACCACCTTCTGAAAACCAGTAGAGTGTGTTTGGCAATATACCCATCTCCCAAATGCTACTGTGGATTGTAAGACTACCTTGAAACCAGACTAAAAGGGCCAAAGTTATCAGGTATGAAGTCAAGGGGGTAGGAGGGGTTCGGGGAGTACCTTCGACATGAAAATATGCAATGTGAAATCTTGCATAGAGATTCTGTAAAGGTGTGTATTTTATCTAACCCAAAGGAGTCAGACAGTGCCTGAAAGCAGTATGTGAAGATAAGACAGATGCAAACTATGTACTGAACCCATACCACTATTCCTCAGTCCTGTGTCTATGGCTGACATTGCTTATCAATCACAGCACCTGTTCTCACTGAACATGTACTAATCCTCACAATTTTTCCCAGAACAGTCCCTCTGTTCTCTGCTATCAGGTAAATGGAATTGGCATTTGTGATGAAACCTATTTGCCATGTGAGAATTAAGTGTAGTGGCTAAAGCACACATTGGGGAGTCAGACTGTCTATGTTTGAATCCTGGCTTTGACACTTAGTAGCTGTGTGGCCATGCCCAAGTCACTAACTTCAATTTCCTCCTATATAAAATAAGAATAAAAATGGTACCTACCTAATAGAGTTTTATGATGATTAATTGTATTAATGTATATGTAAAGCTCTTAGGAAAGTTCCTGGCACTCAATAAGTGCTCTCTGCATGTTTATATTATTGATACAATTTAGTAAGGCAGCTCCATGTTAAAGATAATGAAACTAAGATTCAGAGAGGTTGAATAACTTGCCCAAGATCACTCAGGTAGGAAGTGGTATAGCTAAATAGTTGAGTTCAGGTCATGGGCATCACTGCTACGTAGCCTATCCTGTGTGATAATCTGCATCATGAATTCCCTCCCATTGCCGTCAGTTTTATTTGCACTCCCAGTGGTCTGTGTGCGTTGCACTGACATGCGGAAGATGGGGTCAAGGGGTACTGCCAGAGAAGCCAAACGTGGGGCTGAATGAGGCAGTGCATTGTGAGTGGGAGAGGTGGAGAGAAGACTGGGGACTCAGGGGTCTGGCCTTTGATGAGAGAATGAGGTTGCTTCTGATTCTTAAGGATGACAGGAAGCAGACGAGACAGAGTATTGTGTATGTTTTATTATGTGGTATGTTGCGAAGGAAGGGACACTTCAGAATCCAATTCCCTAACCATCTGGCCTTTGTAGGTACAGGTCAATGGATAATAGGTGAACCATTTAACCACCAGACAACTGGGATCCCAAATTAAACTATTCTCTCCACCACTTCTGGCAAGTGCCTCTGTGTCTCCATAGTAGATTACAAATCTGCCATCAGGCACCTGTCATTAAGAAATAAAGGCGACTTATCCATTCAGTTGAGGATATCCATGTGAGTTGATCAATAAAAGGTGGTAAAAGTGACAGTTCCACTTCTGAGCCTAGGCTTCAAGAGTCCTTGCAGCTTTCTCTTTTGATAGTTTTGGAACCTTCTATCACCATGTGAACAAGTCCAGGCTAGCATAATGGATCTTGGGAGACATGTGGTCAGAGACCTCTGTTGCTTCTGCTAGAGAGAGCCAACCATCACACATGAGTGAAACCACCCCCAGGCGGCCCCAACTGACCATCACTTGATCATAGGCACACACATGAACCTCATTCAAGATCAGCCACACCTGCCCAGAAGAGCCTTCCGGCAGAGCCCAGTCCAAATTGCTGACCCACAGAACAGTGAAGGCAATAAATGATTATTGTTTTGAACCAACCACTAAGTTTTGGGATTATTTGTTACACAGAAACATATGACTGATACAAGGACTATGTAGGGATGGGTGGGAAAATTCAATGAGCCAGAACACCCAGGAGAACCCAAGGCTTAGCTTTAAAAATTTTGATTTTGCAGCTCTGACATGTAGTCAAGAATTTTCTGAATAAGCGTCATATTTATTTTAGAGTCATGTTGTCCCTGGTCATTGATTCTTCAAACATGAGGCATTTAGACCTAAGGAAAATTCAGACCCAACCCTCTTCCAGCACAGCAAGTGAGGGAACGGGGGGATGGTTTGGCTCAGTGTTTTTCAATTGATTAGGTGCTCACAACAGTTGACAGAGTTGGGGCAAGGAACTGGAGCTCAAAAACCTCCACTCCCTCCGCCCCCTGCAACTTTCATCAGAGCAGCTGTCCTTTTACTTGTTTATATATATGTACACATCCATTTAAAAAAATAAGTGTTTGTGTACCCACTATGTTCCAGTCAAAACTCTGATTGCCAGACCATTAAATGATGAACATGTCTGTTCATTGACAGAAAGAACCATCTGCTTTTAAAAAGTTTGAAATTTTCTGCTGTATACAATATTTTCTCAGTGTTCTTTTCAGAAGGTGGAAGCATTTTCCTGGAAAGGTAATTTTGGCTGCAGTTAAGTCAGAGCCATCTGCACGTCTGCCAGGAAGCTGGCCTGGCTGAAGGAAGGGTGGGGGCTGGCTTCCTTGAGGTCTGGGTGGGTAGGGGGTGCAGGGCAGAGAATTTTGAGGGTCTGACTGGCTTCCAAGGTCATCCCAGGGCCATCTGCCCTCATGGATGAGGGGAGTCCTGAATCCTGTCTCTTGGCCCACTCCCAGCTACTTCTTGGCACTGTTTTCCCTTCTCCCTCTGCAAACCCAAAGCTTTCTTGCAGACAGTGGCTGCAGCCAGAATGGAGCAGGCTTCCCTGACAGCAGGGAGTTTGCTTCATCTTCTCTTCTACTCCCTTGCATTTGTCTGTCTTCTCTCTAAGCCCTGTTGCTCAGCAGCCTGGCCAGAGAAGGAAATGTCCACACTCCTACCGTTTTTTTTCTTTTCTCTCATCACTTCATGATGGACGGCCTCTTCCTCTCCTGTTATTTCTTGTGTACCTGCATACAAGAGGATTGGATTAGGATTCAGGAGATGGGGTTCAGGAGACCAGCTATGTGACACTGAGAAAGTTGCCTTTCCTCTCTGGGCCTCTGTATCCTTAATAGTGAAGTGAAGGAGTTGGCCCCAGTGTCCCCCAAACCAGCCATCCAGTGCCACCTGCACTGTTGGGCTAGAAACCCTTGTGGGGGTGGAGCCTGCCCAAGGCTCTAGCCTAAAACCTCCTCTCTTTGTTAAAAAGGGGATTGGCAAGTATTAGACAAATGTTTAAAGGCGGAGTAGCACTCAATTGAGGCTTCATTTTACATAATAAGAGGGACAATTGAAAGGGCGAGATCTTTCCCATTTTGTGAATCTGTGTTCTAATGCCTTATGTCCCACATAAAATGATTAGCATCATAGGGACCAAAGAAAAAATACTGGGACATAAGTTCTAATCTTCTATAATTATTTAATGTCTTTATTCCATACTTCTGAGTCATTTAAATACCCTTATTTTGCTTGTCATTGTTTCCATGCCAGGCCAATGCCCCCATGAATAGTAAATGAACTTGGGAGTTGGTGTTGGAGGTTGCTAAAGTTCTACATGAGATTTCTCTCCTCCCTCCTGGTCACTCTTGTGCCTCTGACTTCTATCTGATTCTAGTACACATGCATTAAAATACAAGCAAATCTATCCTATAGGAAAAAAAATCCTTGAGATTAGGTGCTCTTAGACTAGAAGTTGAATGAATATGCAGAAAGTGTTCAACAGCATCAAACAAATACTTGCTGGGTACTTACCTTGCGACTAGTACTGCTCTAAGTGCAGGGAACCAGCCGTAAGGTGAGCCAGTGGGGAGGCCGACAACTAAGAAATAATCAGTAGTGGGGGAGTTGAAGATAGAAGGGAACAAAGAGTATTTCTAGGAGCTGGGAAAGGCAAGAAGGTGACTGATAGGTTTTGAATAACTAGCGCCATTTTAGGCAAGGCCAAGAACAAAATGGCCAACAGCCCCCACCCCTTTTCCTTATGAGAAGCCTCATGACTTCTGTGAAATAGAAACCCTTTTGGCTTCTGCATAGGTGCAATTTTCCACCCCAGTTGCATCAGTCAGGTGGAGCATCCGCACTAGTGTAATGCTCCTCCTCGATTGCATCAGATTTGAATAACTAGCGCCATTTTAGGCAAGGCCAAGAACAAAATGGCCAACAGCCCCCACCCCCTTTTCCTTATGAGAAGCCTCATGACTTCTGTGAAATAGAAACCCTTTTGGCGTCTGCATAGGTGCAATTTTCCACCCCAGTTGCATCAGTCAGGTGGAGCATCCGCACTAGTGTAATGCTCCTCCTCGATTGCGTCAGCCAGCCCTGGCTCCCTACAGCCTATATAAGCTCTCCCACCTCGACACCTGGGGCTGCTCTCCACTTTGAGGGCAGCCCTGGCTGCTGCTCTCCACTTTGAGAGCAGCCCAGCAGGTTTCTTTTCTTTAATAAACTTTGACCAGTAACTGGTGTTTTGGCTCACTTTCTTTCAGTGACTTCTCCTCTAGATTCCCTAGAATGGAACACAAGCTTGATGACATCTTAATTTTAGCCCAGTGAGACACATTTTGGATTTATGACCTCTAAAACTGTAAAATAATAAAGTTGTGTTGTTCTAAGCCACTAGGTTTGTGGTAATTTGTTATAGCAGCAATAGGAAACTATTACAGTGGGATTCCTCATACAGGAGCAATACCTGTCTATGATGACTTGAATGGGTTCCTACCAGAGGCAAGGGCAAGGATTTGGTGTCCTTGGTGTATGTGTGGGTGTCCCCTCAGAAGATTCAGTTGCCAAGTTATTCAGAAGTTTGTCTATTTCAAGCCTGGGTGTTTTCCAAGTTGTCTGCCTTTAATGAAATAAGATCTCTGGGGTCACTGTCTCTCTCTCTGTGTTCCCAGGATAAAACCAGTTAAGCATCAAGTTGAATGATTATGCTTCCCCACAGGCAGAGTAATTCATGGTAGACAACACTTCAGAGAGGAGTGACTGGACAGGAACTCTTTTCCTCCAGAAGAAGATACGGCCTTTGGGTGTAAAGCCAAGATAGAAAACTGGGCCTGGACATAGCATCCTGGACCACGCCAGAGCATGGTCATGCTGGATGGGGGCAGAGGTGAAGTCACAGACACCTGACTTCACATCTTAGCTCTACTACCTACAAACTCTGGTCCCTCCACTTTTCTGAGTGTCTGTTGCCTTATCTGAAAAGGTGATCTGAGGATTCTTTGAAGTAAGACAAGTAAAGAATAACATCGTAATATCTAACATTCATGGAATGTTTAGGCAGAGTTCTCTAAGTGTTTAACATCTATTAACTCATGAATCCTTATGACAACCCTATGAGGTGGGGGTATCATCCCCATGTTACAGATGAGGCAATGAGGCACAACTTGCCAAAACTCACATTAGTGATGAAGCTGGTATTCGAACCAAGCAGCCTGGCTCCAGAATCCACTCTCTGGGCCACCACACCAGACTGCCTCTCTTATCACAGTGCCTAATGCATTTAGAAGTTGTGCAACAATGGTAGTGCTATTATATTAACTAAGCTCCATAGGGGAGGCTTGGAAGCAAATAATATAAAGAATCAAAAGAAACCTGAGAGCTCATTTACTTCTGAGGTTAGAAAACTTTTCTATAAACAGCCAGATAGTAAATATTTTCAGCTTTGTGGGTGGTATGGTCTCTGTTGCAACTACTCAACTCCACTGTTGTATCACAAAAGCAGCCATAGACAAGGCATAAAACAGGCATGGTTGTGTTCCAATAAAACTTTATTGACTAAAATGGGTGGTGGGCCATAGTTTGCTGAACCTTGCTGTAGTTCCACCCTCTAGTTTACAGATATGGACACTGAGATTCAGAGATGGGAAGTGACTTTCCCCAGATCATACGGTGACTTATCCGCAAAGCAGACTAGATCCCAGGTGTGGTGAAATAGTTATAAAAATGTCCCCAATTCTTCACCCCCTCACTGCATCAAGTTATCTTGCAATGTGACTTTGCAGTGGCTTCCACCACCTCTTTGTTCCTTCTCTTGGGTATTTTCCCACTCTTTGAGTCTGGGCTCACCTTGTGATTTACTCTGGCCAATCCAATTTGGCAGAAGCAACAGTGTGTTCTAAGTCAAGGCCTCAAGATGACTTGCACATCTCCTTTTTCTCTTGGAGTCCTTCCCAAGCATTCCAAGAGCAAACCTGGGCTAGCCTTCTGGGCTAGCCAGACACATGGCCCAGTCAACCCTAAATATCAGCTCACAGCCAGTCAGCCACCAGACACACAAGTGAGGTCAGAGGCAGCCCCCAGCCAAATTGTCAGGTGATAACAGCCACATGAGCAAGCCCAGCCAAGATCAGCTAAGTCTTGTCCAGATCAACAGAACTATCTGGCTGGCTTATAAGAAATAATAAATGCTTATTGTTTTAAGCTACTGAGTTTTGGGGTGCTTTGTTATGCAGCACTAGCTAGCTGATTTCCAGATCATCGTTCTTCTCTCTACATTTCAGTTATCTTTCTCTTTTCTACTTGTAAAATCAGTGTCTTGCTCTTTAGAAATCCTCTTTATTCATAAGGAAAAGCTGGTGGACATATCATTAAAGGAGCCAGGAAGCAATCTTGCTGTGGCTTCTTAAAAACAAACAAACAAACAAACAAACAAACAAACAAACAAACAAACAAACAAACAAACAAACAAACAAACAAACAAACAAACAAACAAACAAACAAACAAACAAACAAACAAACAAACAAACAAACAAACAAACAAACAAACAAACAAACAAACAAACAAACAAACAAACAAACAAACAAACAAACAAACAAACAAACAAACAAACAAACAAACAAACAAACAAACAAACAAACAAACAAACAAACAAACAAACAAACAAACAAACAAACAAACAACAAAATACATATGGATGTCCTCTTAAGTGGTACTTGGAAACTCATTTTTCTTTCTCAGTGCCCTGGGCTCTCTCACTTAACAACCTTGCCATATGGTAGTGTTTTTCTGTGATGCAGACAGCCTTTTGACAAAAGCCACAACACTGAGGATGCTGAAGGCTGGGGTGTGCCCAGAGATCTCTTTTGAAAGGTCTTGAGCCTACAGCACCTGTGACTTCTCCTGGTGCCTGCAGCCTGGGAAGGGGAGTGTAACCTTTTGGGTGGTTTGTGGGTCTGGGGATGGCATGGTACCAGTTACAACTAAGAGGCTGAAATTCTTTTGTAAATGCCTTAGATATCTGCCCCCTTTTTGTATACTCATAAGGTAAGATTTTAGTACATTTAAATTTTGATGTATAGCACATATTCAGAAAAGTGAAAATAATCATACATGTATAGATCAATCAAACATCACAAAGCAAACACGTGTGAAACCATCACCATGGCTAATGAAATAGAGCATCTCTGGTCCTCAGAAGCTCGCTGGCCTTCCTTTCCACTAACTACTCTCTTCCTCCTTTCCGAAGGTAACCACTATCTTGCCTTTTTACATCCCCCTTTTTATTTTTTAAATTTCAAAAATGACACTGAAAATTCAAACAATATCAAAGCTAAAAGTGAATGATTGATCACGTGTGGGCATATCTTATTAGTAATTCTCCTTTGTATTGACATTATTATGAAACAGTTCAACTATAATAACGTACATGATAATATAAGGGGCAGCTGGTGTCCACACATTGGTTAAGAAATAAAATGTAATCAGTATGATTGAAGCCTCATGTTTTCCTTTTCCTGATCCATTTTTTTCTCCCCCGAGTTTGGTATATATTAACTCGAGGCATACTGTTATGTTTTTACTACCTATGTTTGTGTACCTAAATAATATATAATTTTGTTTTATACATTGTGACACCATATTGTACTGTGTGTATTCTTTTTTTGCTCAGCACTACTTGTGAGTTTTACCCAGGATGATACATGGAACTTTTGCTCATCCATTTTAAAATGACTTCGGCCTCTTTGGGTTTTTAAAAAGGAGGTGATTTCTTCCATATCTGCCTTTTTCCCAGTCACTCTTATCAGAGGTAAAGACAATTAGTGGTTTGGCACATATAATTCTCCAGCTTTCTCTATGCATGTGTATATCCGTAGGCACATACGTTCATGCAGAGTTTTAAACATTTAATTATAACAATCGGATCAGCAGAACAGGCATGAACCCAAGTCTAGAGTCAGACAGCCTGGTCCTGAATGCCAGCAACATCACTGAGCAGCTCTGCAGCCTTGGGCAAGTTATTTCATCTCTGCACATTTTGTTTTACTCATCTATAAAACGAGATAATAAAAACAGCCATGTCAAAGTGTTGGTTAGAGGATTCAATGAGATAATATCCATAAGTGTCTAGTAAGTGCTCGATAAATAGTAGCTATTATTGTTACATGTTGTTCTATAATGTATTTTTTCTACTTAATTATTTATTATGCTATATTTCCTTGTCTGTAAACATACAATTATCTTATAATGGGAAAACACACATACACACAAATGCATGGACACGTACGTGCACACACACGCACACCCACAGGCACCTGCTCCCCCCCAAGAGAGGACTAGTTTGCAAACTCCACACTCACGATCAATTTCAGTCTATTTTATCGGCCTCTTTGCGTATCCTACTTTTCCATCCTGTAAGTGGAGGGCTAGGCAGGTTGGAGTCTTCATCATGCAGTTCAGGATTTCTTGACCTGGAGTGACCTCTCCTGTTCCTGCAGGTCTGTGGATAGGATATAAAGGATTAATCAACTTGGATAGGAACATTTTTTTCACTGACCCCTAACTGATTTGTAGCATTTCTTCAATTATGAATGTAGGCAACAAGCCACGATGGAATTAACAATTCCTGCAACTTTGTCACCGTTGGAAATCATAGCTATTTTCATATCTCATTACAATTATTATAGAATCTTCAAATATCTCTTATGCTTATCATCATCTTTTTTTGAAATTACAGTAGTTGTTAGATCCACTGCTAGATTTTGTTCTTAATGTGTTAATAAAGAATGATGCTTATTGCATATATATTGCTATATTATGTTTGTTTTAATATTTCCATAACTACATTTCTATGTAATTTGTTTTTTCTATAATCCAATGTATTCTATTTTATTTCTTAAAAAATTACTATAGTCTCCTATGTAATTTGTTTTTTCTATAATCCAATGTATTCTATTTTATTTCTTAAAAAATTACTATACTGAGAAAGTATATTTCTTAAAAAATTACTATAGTCTCCTAGTCTCCACAGTCTTCACCAAATCGCCAAAGAGATTCACACCTGTTAAGAAAATAAGAACCACCTTGGTAGGAAAGGGGAGTCTGGAGCCCAGAGGAATATCCCTGTCACTCACTACCTGTGCTATACTAGGCAATTCCTTTCACTTTTTAGAGCCTCAATTTCCTCATTAGTAATACGAGAGCATTGAACTTCCTCAATGTTCTATGTCTAAGATCTTTTCCAGGTTAGTTAGACATGCTCTGTTTTCTAACTGACCAAATTTTGTAGGGATAGTGGGTATTTGCTGTTCTTTTTGGCTGCTCAACATCTGATGTCCTAATATTTGAGGAAATCTTCCAAATGATGAAGCACAGCCCGCCTCCTTGCATTTAAGCTGAAAGTGGTAGGTGCCTGCCTTCTCAGTATCCTTTACAGCTAGGGCACAGACCCATTCAATGACTTATCAAATGTCTCTGCCAGTCAAATATTCCTGCCCTAGACTCTGAACCAGAAGCTGTTGAAGAAGGGGGACCACACAGACTCTATTCTGGCAAGCAGAAGCAGCCACTTCCTCATTCTAGTTGCAGTTCTAGATTCAAGCAGCAATGTTGGTGTCCAGTGTTGGTAGTGTTGGGCATGCAAGCTGTGATAGCTTTACTGGATCTACTCTAAAGATAAATTTTCTACATTGTGCCTGACTATGTAGCCTCCAAATCTGTAATCTTCCAGTCCTGCTGGAGATTCTGTAAGTTATCCAACACTCTTTAAATACATCTTCTTCCTGCTTAAAATAAGTGGTGGGTGTCTGTTGCTTGTAATATGAATTTTAGGCTTAGGGTATATTGGAAAGCATAAACCCTGCTATGGACTGATTGTTTGTGTGCACCCCCACTCCTCCTTATATATTGAAATGCTAACATACGATGTAATGCTATTAGGAGGTGGAGCCTTTGGGAAGTAATTAGGTCATGAGGGTGGAGCACTCATGAATGAGATTAGTGCCCTTGTAAAAAGACATGAAAGAGCTTGCTTCTTCTCTACCCGTTCTCTGCCATGTGAGAATATAACAAAAAGTCTGCAGTTTGCAACCTGGAAGATGGCCCTCACTGGAACATGACCATGCTGGCACCCTGATCTTGAACTTTCAGCTTTCAGAACTGAGAGAAATAAATTTCTGTTGTTTATAAGCCACCCAGCCTATGGTAATTTGTTATTGCAGCTCTAATTGGCTAAGACAAACAAACGTCTAAGTTTAGGGAATATATTTCTGCAAGTTAGATCTCTGAGTTTCTCCTTTTCAAAAGGGCCATTTGGTATGTGTGTATTCCCACAGCAAGTGAAAAAAGGAGAATAATAATGGACCCACAATGTGGTAGGCATTCCCCAAGAGGGCACCCATGGTTCCTGGCCACCCAGTATTCACCTCCATGGGTAATCCCTCCCACATCATACCAGGGTTGATGTGTGTGACCAATAGCAAATGGAGAAAGTGATGAAGCAGATAGCCTCTCAATCCTTTCCTTTGGATCAATCATTTTAGGAGAAGCCAGCTGCAACCCGGTGAGCAGCCCAATGGAGAGGCCCATGTTGGTGAGAAAACATA